>NC_056745.1:1568315479-1568360479 GCF_019279795.1 Protopterus annectens | reverse complement strand
GGGGCAGAGGTCAGTCACAGGGCCCTTACAAACCTCGCCAATGGGGTTCTGCTACCCAGAAAGGAGGAGAAGACAGGCCCCAAGCTAACAGAAGGCAGACACAATGACTCTATCCTCAAACTGCCAAGCAAATCTCTCCTGGCAACACCCTTGGGAGGAAAACTAGCAATCTGAAGTAGGGACTTCATTTGTCAGCAACCTTTGGGACTTGGATCCGACTTCGGATCCGAGCTGGCAGCTTATTTTACAGGTTATGGATCCAAGCTCCTAGCTCCTCTCCTTACCCATAATCCCCTGCCAACCCTGATTGACCTCAGATTTAGTTTGCCGCTCTTAGAAGAGACAGCTGGATTTCAGAGCTCCTGGCGACGTTAAGATAAGTCTTAAAAAAAAAAAAAAAAACTTGTCAATATAGAAAATTTTTTTTGATTTCTTAAACAGTGTGTGTGTTTAGGATTCCCTTTTGTTAATTTTATTCATTTTTAGTGTAATTCCTCCCCTCGCTGGTTCGTAGAGTGTGTGTGTGTTGCTTGTGTTTTTGGGGCCTGGTGTGTTTGTGTAGTTACTTTATTTTTTTTCTAATGTCGGAGGCCCCAAAACCCATTTTTTCTAAGTGCACCGAGTGTGGCCATAAGCTTTCATCGGCGGATGGCCACACTCTGTGTGTTCGGTGCCTTGGGGTTGAACACCTGTCCTCAGGGTGTTCCATTTGCGCAGCGTTCAACCCCAGGGCACTGAAAGAGCGGAGGTCCAAGTTGGTTCTGGCTGGACTTTTGCCCCTGGATCCAGCTTCGGCCTCCGGTACTCCCGTGGCTCCTCCTCAGTCCTTGGTGGTAGCCACTCTGCCCCCCTTCCCACGGCAGGGACTCAAACTCCCACTAAGACGCCAGAGGAAAGGGAGGCCAGGAGGGAGAAAAGGGAGAAGCACTACAAGCGGCGGGCCGAGGCCTCAGCTTCGGCCCCCCCCCAAGCTAAGCGGGCTTCTCCCTCCACGGCTTACAGGTCCCCTCCTCCTCAGATCCGATCCCCTTGCTTTTCCCCGGGACCCGAGGAGGAGGAGACCCGATCTCCGTCGAGGTCATCGAGGCGGCATTCCCGGCCCGCCTCGGTGGCCTCGTCGAGATCTACTTAGTCTTTCTGATGCAGACTTGGACCGGATGATGAGAAGGTTCATCCAGGCCCAGCTGCAGATGGGAGTGCTCTTGCCCCCCCCTTTGGGGGGGGGGGTTCGACACCTTTTTTTTGCCCCGATAGCTCCTTCTCCGACCTGCTTCTCGGGTTCAGAGCGCTCAGTGCCGGGCAGCTTTGGAGCCGGGGATGGGTCGGTTCCGACAGTACTGGGTACTTTGGATCTGACCCTGCCCTCGAGTCTGTCGGGTCCTTCGTCGGATCCAACCTCTCAGAGCCGTGGGCCAAGCTTCGGATCCGAGGGATTCAGTGTGCCTTCGGCTCCGTCCAGGTCAGAGCACACGGGTCCTTCGGATCTGGTGGCCTCGGCGCCGGTTCCGATCCCTTCATCGGATCCGAGTGGGAGACGGCTTTCGGATCCGAGGGAGATAGGCTCCCCCTTGGCCTTCGATGTAGTGGAGAGAGGGCTCTGTTGAGAGCATCCGGACCCCCAGTCCTTGCATCGGCTCCACCCTGCACTCCCTCTCTGCTGGGTCAGGCTTCCATCACCCAGCCACAGGGACAGCCTGCTTCGATGTCCCAGGTTGTTCCACTGGAACAGGATATTGCTGGTGAGGCCTCCTCGGACAGTCCCCCCGAGGAAGTGCTTCGCAAGTATAAGTGTAAGAGGAGACACGTGGACTCCCCCGAGCCCTTAACAGAGGACAAGGACTTGAATGAAGGGGAAGGCTCCCCAAGGTCCTTTGGAGACATTATGGAAATGCTCAGGATTGGGGGGGGGGGGTGGTCTGCCCCCAAGGCTTCCTCTGACGAGTCCGTGTTCCTGGAAGCATTCGAAGCAGGCCCGTCTACCTCTTGGGTGTCCCCTACGGCCGACCCCCTGGTGGACCTTATCACCACCAGGGCGTGGAAGGAGCCGGACACTGTGGTGCCAGTCCCCAAATGCCCAGACAGAATTTTGAGTCCCCCTGCAGACCGGTCCCATTGGAGCAAGGGTCCCCCCGTAGATGCCATGTTGATGGCGGCAGCCACAAAGAGGGAATTAGATCAGGAGAGCCCCTCGGTCCATCCATCGAGCAAGGAGTCCCGCTCGATGGATCACCTCGGGAAGCGGGTATTTAGTTCAGCGACCTTGTCAGTAAGGTCCCTGAACTACATGGCACATGTCATCAGGATGCAGCGAGATCTTATCAAAGAATATGCTGCTTCCCCCCCAGAGTTCATGTCAACGGAGGACAAGCAGTTGTACTCCACTCGTATGGCCACGCTAAGATCTATTTCAAATACCTCTATGCGGCTTTCATCCCACGCCACAGAGGGAGCCGCTAGAGCCAGTGGAGCGGGTCTAGTCATGAGACGTCAGGCCTGGCTCCGACATTGTGACTTTGCGGAGCCCTTTAAGACGTCCTTTGCGAATGCCCCCTTTGTGCCTTGTTTGGCAAGACCGTTCGCGAGACACTTGTCCAGAGTGAAAAGGATGGGAAGACGTTGTCTGCCGTCTGAGTCCGCTTCTCTGCTCCCCAGAGGTCCTTCTCCAAGAACCAAAAGGGACAGAAGAAGATGTGGTTCCGGAAATCACAACATTCCCATCCTGCTCCGGACAACCAGTCCTTCCGTGGCAGAGGATGACGGGGAGGATGCCGCCCTAGAGGCAGAGGGGCCCCGAGAAATTTTGGGTCCAGAGAAACCTTCTCTGATTGGCCCACGCAGCAGCCCTGAGGGGTTGCCCGACTGCTCCACTCTGGAGGCAGTCGGGGGGCGCTGCTCGAAGCACCTGGCGGCTTGGGAGTCCATTACGTCAGATCGCTTAGTGCTTCGTATCATATCCAGAGGTTACAAAATCCCACTGCACCATGTCCCCAGACTCAAAAACCTCCCCGATGTACCCACCCGATCAGAGGGAGGCGGCAGCTGCAGAAATTCAGCAGCTGCTAGAAAATAGAGCCATCCAGCCCGTCCCCCCAGATCAACTCGGATTAGGGTTTTTACTCCAGGTTCTTTTTGGTGCCAAAAAAGACTGGGGACTTGAGACTGATTCTCGACCTTTCACTCTTGAATCTGTCAGTAACCAAAGAAAAATTCTGGATGGTCACCCTTCATTCCATTCTCCCCTTCTTGCGGGAGAGCGACTGGATGTGCTCAATAGACCTCAAGGATGCATACTACCACATTTTAATGGACAGACGATCCAGGAGGTTTCTCCGCTTCCGGCTGGGAGCCGGTCACTGTCAGTTCAGGGTCCTTCCCTTTGGTCTCACCACAGCCCCCAGGGTGTTTACCAAAGTGTTAGCAGCCCACCTGAGACTCCAGGGAATGCAGGTCTTCCTGTACCTGGACTGGCTCCTGTCCGCCCCAAGAAGGCATCTACTCTGCGCAGCCAGAAATCACCTTCTCCGGCTAGCTCCCCATCTAGGCATTACGTCTGAATAGGAGGGTGCTACAGTGGACCCTTTTAGTCCAATGGTCCTTTCAGTTTCTCCCCCCTCAGCCATCCTATCTCACTTGGGGCTTGCAGGAGGGCCCTCTTATGGTGGCTCCAGTCCCCGGACCTTCATACGGGACGACCCTTCTGCATGCCGCCTCCCCTCGCCACGGTGACCACGGACGCCTCTCGCCTTGGGTGGGGGGGGGGGGCATTGCTCAGGCAGAATGGTCCAAGGCACGTGGAATGAGATGGAGACCTCCTTGTATATCAAAGTTCTGGAGATGAGGGCGGTGCTTTTGGCGTTGCAAGCACTTCAGAACCTTCTCCCCGTAGGAACTATTGATACAGACGGACAACATGTCAATTGTCTGGTACATCAACAAACAGGGGGGAACCAGGTCCTACCCTCTCTGTCGAGAGGCCATGAGGGTGTGGGAATGGGCGATCACCAACCGCTTCCTTATCGCAACGCACATTCCGGGACGGTCCAACATTCTGGCAGACAAGCTCAGACACACTATTCTTTCCCCTTACAATTGGTCTCTCAATTCCCAGGTAGCGAAGCAGATTTTTGCCGAATGGGGGGCAACCCTGCTGCGATCTTTTTGCCACTCCCTCAAACACGAAATGCTCCAGCTTCTTCGCTCTGTTTCTCCCCCTCGGGGAAGCCTGGAGAGACGCTCTCGTGCATGCTTGGCCTCCCGGTCTACTTTATGCCTATCCTCCTCTACCCCTGATGCTGAAACTGATACAGAAAGCCTCTCGGTTGGGGAGCAGAATGATCCTCATTGCCCCATTCTGGCCTCGTCAAACTTGGTTCCCTTACCTGTGGTCTCATCTGGTGAATCCTCCCTGGATTCTGGATCCCATTCCGGATCTAATATCCCATCCCTTAGGCCTACCGACCCCAAATCTGGACAACCTGAAGCTGACAGCTTGTCTGTTCCAGTTCCACTCTGTCAGGACTCCCGGCATCTCTTCACCAGTTAAAGCCATCTTGGTGGCAGCACATAAACCTTCCACTAGAAAAGTCTATCGCAGTAAATGGAAGCGTTTTTCCTTCTGGGCGGAACACCATAACATAGATCCCTTCACGGCTTCGTTGCCATCCGTCTTGGATTTCCTCACCAGACTTTTTCAACGGGGAGCTAGCTGTTCTACGGGCAAGGTTCAATTGGCAGCCATTTCACATTACCATGTGGGACACGGGTCAGGTCCCTTGATGACTGCGAAATTATGTAAAACCTTCCTCAAGGGTACCTTCCTGCTCAGGCCTCCTGTCAAGGAAGCTTTACCCCCTTGGGGATCTATCATTAGTCCTTCAAGCCTTGACTGCCCCTCCCTTTGAACCAGCTGCCTCAGCCGAACTTAAATATCTTTCCTGGAAAATGGCGTTCCTTGTCGCCATCACTTCAGCGAAAAGAGTTTCCGAACTTCAGGCCCTTTGTGCGAAACCTCCCTACTTGATTTTTCATCAGGATACAGTGTACCTCAGGACCAATCCCACCTTTCTTCCTAAGGTGGCCTCAGAAACCAATATCCATCAGTCCATTAACCTGCCAGTTTTCTTCCCTAAGTACCAGAATAAAGGAGAAAACAAGCTGCATTCCTTAGACGTGCACAGACAACTGCGCTTCTACATTCATAGGACTGCTGGTCACAGACAATCCGATCAGTTGTTCATTTCCTTTGCCAAATTCAATCTGGGTAAAGCTATTTCTAAGGTCACCTTATCACGATGGATTTCACAGTGTATTCTTCTGGCCTATGAAACTTCGGGGAGGCCCGCACCTCAGGAGTACGGGCATTCTACTCGCTCCATATCTACTTCTGCTGCCTTTAGATCTAGGGTATCTTTGGATGATATTTGCTCTGCAGCCACTTGGGCCTCATCTCATACCTTTATCAACCATTATAAGCTGGACGTCATTTCCAGAGGGAGAGCATCCTTTGGCTCCGCAGTGATCCGGAACATCCTTCCATGATGGCTGCCCAAGATTCAGGTAGCTGGGGACTCTGTCCCAAAGGTTGCTGACAAATGAAGTCCCTACTTCAGATTAAGAAGTTATGTACTCACCATAACGTTCCATCTGAGTAGGTGACTTCATTTGTCTGCAACCATCCCCCCCTCCTTCCCCCTGGCCTTCAGAAGTCTATTCTTGAATGTCCTTTCTTGGTCCCTTTCAGGACACTTTTGGTATGAGATTTGGTATAAGGGCAAACTTGATCTGAGGTCAGTCAAGGTTGGCAGGGAATTATGGGTAAGGGGAGGAGCTAGGAGCTCAGATCCATAAGCTGTAAAATAAGTTGCCGGCTCAGATCCGAAGTTGGATCCAAGACCCAAAGGTTGCAGACAAATGAAGTCACCTACTCAGATGGAACGTTATGGTGAGTACATAACTTCTTATTTTTTGCAGACAACTGGCACATCATCACAAAAGACAAATGGGTTCTAAACGTTGTCTCTCAAGGATACAGTTTCCACTTTCATACCTTACCAAGGATCAAAGGAATGCCAAACCTGCCACCAAATCAACGGGCAGAGGCACAAAAACAAATTACAGCTCTCATGTACATGAGAGCCATTCAACAGGTACCAACACAGGAGCAGGGACAAGGATTTTACTCAAGACTCTTCCTAGTTCCAAGAAAGGGCAAAGCATGGTGACCCATTCTGGATCTTTCAGTTCTGAACACCTATCTGCAAGTACCAAAATTCAAGATGCTAACACTACAGCAGCTTCTTCCCATGCTGGGCAAGAATGCTTGGCTAGTCACTTTGGACCTCAAGGAGACAATATTACAGAAGATACCTCCGCTTCATTGCAGGTTCAACGCATTATCAATTCTCTGCACTGACCTTTGGCTTATCTACTGCGCCCAGGGTCTTCACAAAATGCCTGGCACCAGTAATTGCATACTGCAGACAAAGAGGAATTCAGATATACCCATACCTGGACGACTGTCTTATTCAAGCGGAAAGCAAGGACATTCTTTTATAGCATCTGGTATTTGTGAAACACCTTCTAAGTTGCCCAGGGTACACAGTAAACAAAAATAAATCAAAACTAGTGCCCTCACAAAACATAACATTCCTGGATACCAGCTTGAATACAACGGCCCAGATGGCTTATCTCACGCCAGACAACTGTCTCAATATTTCAAAATAGTGACAACAAAGACCCAACTCCCTGCAAGAAAAATTCTGCAGGCCTTGGGATTCATGGCATCTTGCATTCTACTAATACCATTTGCAAAACTATATATGAGGAAATTACAATGGTACCTGAAAAGTGTATGGACTCAGCACAGCCACAGCTTGGAAACAATGATTCCACTCATTCCCTGCCTTCAACAGGAGTTTCTATGGTGGGCACAGGCATGTCACCAGTGTCTGTCTGCCTGGGATGACATGCTTGACAAGCCACGCTGCTTCGCAAGGGACGGCTTGCACCTGTCACCCCTGGGATTCCGGATACTGGCTAAGGCTCTTGCCACCCCCATAGTGCCTTTTTTAGGCAAGACTCAAATTCTAAACCTACCACCCTAGAAAACAAAAATGGGAAGAAACTAAGGGTAATGCTGCTCAATGCCAGAAGTCTAAATCTCAAAATGCACGCACTCGAGGCCCTTCTCAGTATGGAGAACATCGATGTCTGTGCTGTGACTGAAACCTGGTTCAAGGCTCCTGAGAGCACCCCGGCACTATCAGGTTTTACCTCATATCATGTGTTCCGGCCCCAAAACCCGGACCACACCACAAAAGGAGGGGGTGTATCCATATTCATCAAGGATACCCACACCTCCAGGTTGGTGGCAACGCACGAAGCATCGGAAACCATCCAGGTGCAATTAACCATAGGCAAAACTGCTCTACAATTTGTAGCATGCTACAGGCCACCCTCTCAAACTCAGGAACCCCACACAGCCTTCCTGAAGACACTGGAGGGTATAAATGTATCTCCAGACACCATTATATTGGGTGACTTCAACTACCCGAATATAGACTGGAAACATTACTCAAGCCCCAACTTTCTAGCCCAAAGGTTTTTGGAGTTCATAAATTCAAATGCCATGGAAGAACTAGTCACCGTTCCCACAAGAGGGGAAAATGTACTAGATCTCATCATCACAAACATGGGGACAAAATGCTCCACACTGGAAGTATATCCCTCATTGGTGAGATCAGATCACAAACTAATCTCACTGGAAATCCACATCCCGCCCCCACCCCAAACAAAAAAGACCACAGTGAAGAACTTCTCCAAAGCAAACTTCACACTACTCAAGACTGGTGTGGTATCCTTCAAGGCCCCCGAGCCAGTGGAAACCACAACCCAAGCTGCGGAAGCCCTTACAAATGCCTTCTACGAACACCTCCAGGACTGCATGGATCAGGCAATCCCTAATAAAACCAAGACTCTTTCCACCAAAGGCAAGACGTCCAGTCTGGTGGACCCCAGCCATAAACAAACTTTACAATAAGAGGAGAAAGCTGTTGCATGATAGAGCAAAATCCATAAAAGAGAAGACACCCTTGATCATTATTAGTAAAAAAATACGAGCACTCATAAAATCATCCAAGGCCAACTTTGAGAGAAAAATTGCCATAGATTCAAAAGACAATCATAAGGCCTTCTTCAGCTATGTTAGAAACCTGGGTGGAAACTCCCAGATATGCTCAGAATTAGTCCAAAATGATACAAAAATCACTGAACCCACAGACATTGCCAACATACTGGCAGACAGGTTCAGTGCAAACTTCACCCCCCTCTCTCCCCCAAAAGGAGAGAGAACTATCCCAGCGGAGTGTAGCCTCCCAGACATCTCAAATGCGCAGGTGAAAGCTGCTCTCTCTAAAGCTAAAAACACAGCATCAGTGGGACCGGATGGTGTCCCCGGCTGTGTGCTACACGAACTCAACGAGGAACTAAACCCGCATATAAGGCAGCTGTTTAATCTTAGCCTTACCACAGGATACGTGCCCAAGGAGTGGCGTACGAAAACTGTGGTCCCACTCCACAAAGGCGGTGCCTCTACGGACCCTGGTAATTACCGCCCCATAAGCTTAACAAGCCTGGTCTGCAAAGCTATGGAGAGGATCATAATGGAACTCATAAACAAAGACATAGGGGACTTGGACATTGGACCCGACCCAGTTTGGCTTTGTCAAGGGCAGATCATGCCTTTTGAACTTGGTCGACTTATTCGAAACAGTCACCAAGGCCATTGATGAGGGAAAGGCAGTCCATACAGCCTACCTTGACCTTGCAAAAGCTTTCGACACAATACCCCACTGGGGTATTATAGAGAAACTTACCAGCTTAAATGTAAACCCATATGTCACAAGATGGGTTGCAAACTGGCTAAAGGACAGAACCCACAGGGTTACAGTTGCTGGCGCTATGTCAGACTCCAAGCCGGTCACAAGTGGTGTTCCACAGGGCTCAGTCCTGGGCCCCCTGTTGTTCGCCATCTACTTCTCAGAAGTACAGGCAAACATAGGAGGACTATGGCTGACAAAGTTTGCAGATGACTGCAAACTGGGCGCCATAGTGGAAAGTACATCGGGCACAGATATCCTTCAGAGGGGTCTCACAGAAACTGATAGCCGGTGCCAGAGCCATGGCCTGAAGTTAAATGCCAAAAAATGTATAGTCATACCCTTCGGGAAAAACAAGGTTAACCCCAAGCTACCATATAGGTGGCAATCCATTAAGCACAGAAGAGATTATCAGGGACCTGGGGACCCAGGTTGACAGTGGCCTTTCTTTTGACACTCACATTGCTAAAGTGGTTAGAAAGACCTTCTACATTGCCCACCTGATCATGAAGGGATTCACATCCAGATCAAGTGAGGTCATTGTTCCCTTGTACTCTTCACTTATCAGACCAATGATAGAGTACAATGCCCCGTTCGGGATGCATCTCACCCGACACCTGCAGCAATTGGAGAGACCCCAAAAGTTCCTCACCAAAAGGATAAAGGGACTCCAAAATCTGTCATATGCTGCCAGACTGAAGAAACTCCAGCTCTGTTCAGTCGCATACCGCCTGCTCAGAGGTGACCTGTGCCTGACATACAAGGCCATGTCCAACCCAGAATTAATGGACATGCTCCACCTGAAAAAAATCCAAATCTACCAGATCCACTAGAGCAAGCGACTTAAACCTTAGCACGGATATAAATAGGACATGCTGGAGGGATAGATTTGTCACCCAGAGACTCCCTATGCTGTGGAATAAAATCCCGGTCCATGTAAGGCAGAGCACCTCGCTGGCTCTGTTCAAGAGAAATCTTGACCAGTGGATGGGAGATCGTAGGTTTACCCCGGGAATCATCTCTGTCACTGCTGGACAGAGGCAAAACAAACTAATGGGCACGGTATTTTTTAACATAAGGGGTGGTGTAAGCCACAAAACTTTGGGCTAGGCTTATAAATGCCTTAGGGCAGATAGCCTAGTATAAACCTATGAACCTATGCACCTCAACCAAGGGTCAGCCTTTCACCTTACCCACAGCCAGGCAAACTATGACAACAGATGCATCGGACTATGCCTGGGGAGCACACATGGCAGGACAGTGCATTCAGGGCAAATGGACTACAGATCAGAGACACCTGCATATCAATCAAAAAGAAATGCTAGCAGTGCAGAATGCCCTGACAGCTTTCAAGGACCTTCTATACCCAGGACAACTACTAATAAGGACAGACAACACCACAGTTGTGGTACATAAGCAAGGGGGCACACGTTCCTACCCTCTGTGCAGGCAATGACCTTGTGGAACACTGCACTGTCTTACCAGGTTCAGTTACAAGCACAATTCCTGCCAGGAAAGAAAAACACATTGGCAGATGACCTAAGCAGAAACATCATGGATTCACACGAATGGAAACTAGATCCACAAGTATTTGCAATGATAGCTCAAAAATGGGTATGCCCAGATATAGATCTGTTCGCAAGCCCCCACAACTACCAACTTCAAATATTTTGCACAAGGACCTTCCATCCACTAACTTGGAAAGTGGATGCTCTCTCATTCAGTTGGAAAACATTAACCGTGTATGCCTTCCCTCCACTGCCTCTTCTAGCAAAGGTACTGCTGAAAGTCAGATTAGAGAGGCCACAATTGATTCTAGTTGCACCAGATTGGCCCCGCCAACATTGGTATCCAATTTTAAGGACCATGGCCCAGGGCCCACCATGGATTTTGCCACAAATTCCTCACCTGCTCACCTAGCGAGACAATCTGATTCTACACAGCCAGCTCAAGACTTTAAACCTGGCTGTATGGCAAATTACCTAAACAACCAGGCAACACCTTTATCCAAAGCTGTTATGGGTGTCATTCTGGTGGCCAGGAGGCCCAGCACCAGGAAAACCTATTCAGACAAATGGAAGAGATTTTGCTCCTGGAACCAGGCTAAAGGCGTAAATCCCCTGGAGCCGAACATTCCTCAGATTCTACAATATTTAACTGAGATGTTACACAAAGGACTTTCCTTTTCATCTATTAAGATCCATGCCTCAGCAATTTCAGCTCATTACATCACAGATCCTCCTTTATTTTCACATCCACTCCTAAGACAGTACCTCAGAGGGGCTAAGAACTTAAGACCGCCAAGGAGAGCTCCATCACCTACTTGGGATCTCAACTTTGTCCTGGAAAAGCCTACACTGCCGCCCTTTGAACCAGCTTTTTCAACTGAATTAAAATTTCTTTCATGGAAAACTGCCCTACTACTAGCAATAACCTCAGCTAGAAGAGTTTCAGAGCTACAGGCACTAATGGCAGTGGAGCCTTTCCTCATTTTTCATCAAGACAGAGTTTCTCTACAAACTAATCCTTTCTTTATGCCAAAGGTGGTATCCAGTGTGGCCCTAAACCAAACCATTCACTTGCCCACTTTCTTCCCAAATCCCCAGAACAAAGGAGAAAGACTCCTGCACTCTTTGGGCATTCACAGGCAATTACATTACTACTTGGATAAAACTAAGGCTTTCATAAAAACTGACCAGCTCTTTGTAGCCTATGCTACAGGATCAAAAGGAAAAGCTATCTCAAAACAGACCATTTCTAAATGGATAGGACGTTGCATACGTTTTTGCTACACACATCATGGGAAACCAGTACCTGCTAACATTAGGTCCCACTCCACCAGGGCTACAGCTACGTCAGCAGCCTTTCTCAGGGGAGTGCCAACCAAGGATATTCTGGAAGCTGCTACTTGGAGTTCAGTGCACACCTTCACCAAACACTATCACTTACCTCTTTATTCTAAGACTAGAGCTGGTTTTGCCACTGCAGTTTTGCAGGGCCTACTAGCCTTGTCTAACCCTATTTGACTCCACCTCCCCTCCTTAGCTTTGGGATTCAACCCAAGTGTGATGACTGCAGCAGGGTAACACGATGAACATAGTATAGTTTTGTACCTACCATAAATGTATATATTAGAGTGTTCACCCTGCTGCAGTCCAGGTTACCCTCCCTCCATCCCCTCTGAACTAGCTGAACTTATCTCTACCACTTTATCCTATACTACCTCTGTGGTGTATTTGCTTGTACCTAAGGGTTTTGTTTTATTTTTATATAGCCATATGTATACATATATATTTTTGCCTACATTTTGGGGGCACCTGACATCTGGGGCAAGAAAAACTGAAGAAAATGGTGTCGGATGCCTCTTATATACCCCTGACGCACTGACGTCAGGGAAGAAGCGACAGCAACCGACGCCAGACCAAGACTTTGGAATTCGGGCCGACTGCAGAACTGCTTGACGGCAGGATAACCCAAGTGTGATGACTGCAGCAGGGTGAACACTGGAACATCTACATTTATGGTAGGTACAAAACTGTACTTTTGGCAATGTGATTGTCAAAGGAGAGATTGCAATCTACTTGGGTCCCCAAAATCCCTAATTACTACTTCCGTACTTAATGGAAGACCACCTATGCAGTAATTTGTGGGCACTTTGTTTTTCCCAAAGGGGGTGACTATGCACTTTTTGGCATTTAGCTTTAGGCCATTGCTCTGGCACCAGTTATCTGTCTCTGTGAGACCTTTTTGGAGGATGCTTGTGTCAGCCGGTGAGTCGACTATGGCCCCCAGTTTGCAGTCATCTGCAAACTTTGTCAGCCATAGTCCTCTTGTGTTAGCCTGTACCTCAGAGAAATATATACCGAACAAGAGAGGTCCCAGGACTGAGCCTTGTGGGGTGCCACTTGTAACTGGTTTAGAGTCTGACATGGCACCTGTAATTCTGACCATGTGGGTTCTATTCCTAACCCTGTTTGCAACCCATCTTGTGACATAGGGGTTGATATTTAAGTTGGTGAGCTTATTTATGATGCCCGAGTGGGGTATTGTGTCAAAGGCTTTTGCAAGGTCAAGGTAGGCTGTGTGGGCTACCTACCCTTCATCTATGGCCTTGGTGACTGTTTCAAAGAAATCGACCAGGTTCAAGAGGCAAGATCTGCCCTTAACAAAGCCGAATTGGGTAGGATCCAGTGTTTGGAGGTTCCCAGTGTCTTTGTTTATGAGTTCCATGATGATACGCTCCATAGCTTTGCAGACCAGGCTAGTTAGGCTTATATGGCGATAGTTTCCGGGGTCTGTTGTGACACCACCTCTATGGAGTGGGACCACTGTTGCCATATGCCATTCTTTGGGTACATATCCTGTTGTAAGGCTGAGACTGAATAGTGATTTTAAGTGAGGGTTCATTTCTTCTTGGAGCTCATGTAAAACGCAGCCCGGGACACTGTCCGGTCCCATTGATGCTGTGTTTTTTGCTTTGCAGAGGGCAGCTCTCACCTGTGCATCAGTGATTTCAGGGAGGCTACACTCTGTTGGGATAGTCATTTGCTCATTTGGGGGGGAAGGGGGCAGAAGTTTGCACTGAACCTGTCTGTCAGGATGTTGGCAATGTCTGTGGGTTCAGTGTATTTTTTGTCATTTTGCACCAACTCAAAGCATATCTGGGAGTTTCCAGCCAGGTTTCTGACATAACTAAAGAAGGCCTTGTGATTATCTTTAGCGTCTTGTGCAATTTTTCTTTCAAAGCTAGCCTTAGATGATTTTATGAGGGATCGTAGTTTCTTGCTAGTACTGATCAGAGTTGCCTTCCCTTTCAGGGATTTTGCTCTATCATGTAGTAGCTTCCTCATTCTGTTGTACAGCTTATTTATGGCTGGGGTCCACCAGACAGGTCTCCTGCCCTTGGAGGAGTGTGTCTTGGTTTTATTTGGGATAGCACGATCCATACATTCCTGTAGGTATCCATAGAATGCGTTTGTAAAGGATTCTGCAGTTTGGGCCGTATTTTCCACTGCCCCTGGGGCTTTGAAGGATTCCACCTCGGTTTTGAGAAGTGGGAAGTTTGCTTTTGAGAAGGTATTGACCGTTGTTTCCTTTGCTGGGGGTGGGGATGGGATATGAATGTCCATAGTGATTAATTTATGGTCAGATCTTACCAATGAGCGGTATACCTCTGGTATGGAACATAGAGTCCCCATGTTGGTTTTGATCAGGTCCAACATGTTTTCCCCTCTTGTGGAAGTGGTGACCAGTTGTTCCATAGCATTTGAGTTTATAAATTCTAGGAACCGTTGGGCTAGGGTGTTGGGGCTTGAGTAGTGCTCCCAGTCTATGTTTGGGTAGTTAGTCACACAATATAATGGTGTTTGGAGAGCCCTTCATATTCTCCAATGTCTTCAGGAAAGCCGAGTGGGGTTCCTGAGTTTGGGAGGGTGGTCTGTAGCAGGCTACAAACTTGAAGGCAGTTTTGCCCACTGTTGGTTGCATATGGATGGTCTCAGATGCTTTGTGCAGTGCCACTAGCCTTGAGGTATGGGTATCTTTGATGAATATGGATACTCCCCTTACCTCTTGTGGTTCGGTCCAAGTTTTGGGGCCAAAAAGTATGGTATGAGGTATAGCCTGGTAGTACTGGGGAGCTCTCAGGAGCCTTGAACCAGGTTTCTGTTACTGCACAGATATCGATATTCTCCATACTGAGAAGAGCCTCGAGTGCATGCATCTTGAGGTTTAGACTTCTGGCGCTGAGCAGCATTACCCTTAGTTTCTTTTTCCTTGTGTTGTCTAAGGAGGTGGGTTTGTCTTTTGAGCCTTACCTAAAAAAGGCACTATGGGGCTGGCAAGAGCCTTGGCCAGTATTCGAAAACCCGGAGGTGACAGGTGCAAGCAGTCCCTAGCGAAGCAACGTGGCTTGTCAAGCATGTCATCCCAGGCTGACAGACACTGGATCCCCTTTGAGTGGCACCAATACTTTAGCCAGTTGTTGAAATTGATAATTTTGTCTTTATACTGTGGTATCATTCTTGGTGAGGGTAAGATGCTATTCAAGGTCAGGGTCATACCGGCCTGGGCCACATGATCAGAGAGCTCCTCTGTGTCTCTCCCCATGTAATCCAGGGAGGTACGTCTCGGGTCATTCACACCAACATGGACAATGACTGAATCATATTTGTACTTGCTTTGGAGTGACCTGAGTGCTTGTGTTATGTGGCGGATCCTGGCACCCTACAGGCAGCTTACAGTGACCTTCTCCTTGTTCAGCCTGGTGAGAGGGACGTCAGAGTGTTTGACGATAGTCACCTATTACAAGTGTATTAGGTGTGTTGTTTACCCTTAAGGGCTGTGACTGTGTGGCACACTGACTTTGTGAGCTATGTGATACGTGGGTATTGTTGTGGGGTAGCAGTTGCTTGGATGTCAGCTTTGGAGGTCTCTGTTGCTTGGGCAGATTTTTTATTTAGAGCCTCCGAGTATGTTTTTGTGTGTTTGTGTTTGGTTTGCTGTTGCGATAGGTCTATGTGAGACTGGATTTGTGGTGTGTTTGATTACCTTCTCCTCCAGACTGACCGTGCCAGTACTATGTTGAGAGAGCTCAGCCTCCAGTTTGGTTATATAGTTGCATCTCTCACATATATTTGAGCTTGTTGGGAAGAGGAGAGGGTGGTCTGTGTACATAAGGCAGTTGTAACATTGCCTTAAGATTCCCATTTTTACCAGCTGGACTGGAGAGTAAACCTGAAACTGACTTTTGGACATGCCAGAATAGTATAAGGAATTGCTTTTTGACTTGATCAAAAAGGACCAATAGGGAGCCAAGTACTTAAAGAGAGTATAAGAGGGTGTAGTGCTTTAGTTTTAGTGCTTACTTATAAGACACTTATCCTAGCTACTGCTGGGTTTTAGAAGGAAAATAGAGTGCTTACTTTGAGATTTGGAACAGTTCTAAGGGAAAAAGTGAAGACCAGACTTTGTGGAGCCGGGAATAGTTTAAACCTGATTAAGCGGCGCTGCCCGATGCTGCGCTATGCATAACAGCATAAAACAGGGTTTTAAGAGAGGGGGATCAAGGAGTTTGGAATTGACCCAAAATGGCAATAAAACTACAGTTTCTAGGCAGTAACCACTCCCACAGGGGCAGGCAGGCTGTTCAGTGTTTACCACTGCCACTGATGAACACAGAGACTTCCCTTTAGCCCAAACAAGCAATGGCCTCCAAGAAAAAAACAGTTCAGAACAGCAAATCTGTAACTGAGCTTTTTTAAATTTCAAACAATGGGAAAAAAGCAAGTTTTTTTTTTGTTAAAGATAGCAGAGATACACAAGTAGCAACAAGTTAGAACAGTGCAATAAATGACCCCACACTTGAGTGCTAGGCCAGAGACAGGTAAAATGCAAGTTTTAAGAAAAAACAATTTTAAAATAAGTGCAACACAGGAAATGCAGTAAACAGGCTCTAGATGTGTTCTAAATACAGTTTCTAATACAGATATAAAGTTTAGCAAGCTGGAAAACACCACAAAGTAGGCGGCAATGCAGAAATCTTAACAAATAATCTGAAGAAAAATACTTAATCTCAAAAGTGGCTCCTTTCTTCTCTCAGCGTTTTCTCCTCTTGGTGGGTGCTTCACCAACAGCCAACAAGTCTGAAAAGTCTGACTTCAGTCTTCTGCTTCCTAACTTTATATTTGGAATGACCATATGGAAGTTTGATATTTTGTATGCATTCTTTTAAGAACTGGCGCAACTTTGTGGCAGTTTAAATTTTTAAATGTTGGTAGCAAATTACATGTAATCACCACAGTTGTCTTTTACTATTTTTACATTTCAGATTCATGCTTACAATATTGAAACTAATACTTGGGAAGAAGTTGTAACAAAACCACATGGAAAATTGGGTAAGTCATAACATTTTCACTGGAGAAGCTCCATTGCAGAATGGTGCCACATTTTCCGTAGCCAAGGTCTCTTCTCCTCGAGTCTTTATTTTTAAAGGTATAGAAATTGTGTGCTGCCCAGTAAATAATTAGTAGCATTTTTTTTCAACTGAATCTATCAGAATAAATACCTTTATAATCCATTTTAAAAAGAACAATTGTATTGGTAAATATTAGTGGTGTTTCGTTCACTTATGTTTATGCATTCAAGATTTCAGACCAAAACAGTTTATTTTATTTTTTTCATACTGGGTTAGTCCCACTAAGCCAATGCTCCCCTTTCAGTAGGGGACCACCGGTGATATTCATACTGACCAGGAGAACTTTACCTAGGTTACTGGGGAACTTCTGTTTTCAAAAACACCATGGGATTTTTTTTCATCCATCTAGGCTATCGCCAATTTAGGCAGATGAGGCCTCATGTAACATCTCATCTGAAGGACAGCACACACAGAATGCATCAACTCCCTTATGCTACATTGCAGTTTCAGTATTAGAAAATTAATCCAGCTACGTTTACCAACCAGCGTACATGTAATGTTGCTAAAGTCTCATTTTTATTTTTGCAGCAAATAAAAAAATTAACACACTTACAAAATTGCCATGAAAGGAAATTAATTCCAAACTTCCTGTTTATTCAAAAAAACGCAAATGCTTTTGTCATAAATTTCTTCATCAGAACTGTGTAAATGCCTACAACCAAAATACATAAGTACCAAACGATCATATGACATCATTTATGTGACAGCTATCAAACTATTACAAATATATAACATAAGAAAATACACCAAAAATAAAATTGCTTTTCAAGGTGTTTGCCATAAAAATATTTTATAAATTATAAAAAAATCTCCGGTCACGCTGCAGGTTGACACTGGGGTAAGAAAAATATAATAAATAATCAAACAAACTGCAACAAACCCCAGAGTTAGCAAGTGCAAGTCCACTGATGGTAGAATCCAATGCAATAAACGTTAGAGTCCAATACAAGGAACGTTATACAGCCAGGCAACTAATGTCAGTATACTGTTTAATAAAAGTACAGATAAGCGCTTTCGCTTCACAGCTTCTTCAGATCTATGCTTTTGTCATAAATTTCTTCATCAGAACTGTGTAAATGCCTACAACCAAAATACATAAGTACCAAACGATCATATGACATCATTTATGTGACAGCTATCAAACTATTACAAATATATAACATAAGAAAATACACCAAAAATAAAATTGCTTTTCAAGGTGTTTGCCATAAAAATATTTTATAAGTTATGCTATTAATTATAAGTGCTGTAACAGAAGTACTTTGTTTATAACACAGATTTTATGTTAATGTGATCATTGATCCCAGGCTCTTGATCTGCATTTAATGTGCCAGTATAATTCAAAAAACTTTTAAAAATATGTACGTATGCATTTGTCTTGCATAAGGTATAGTGCTATCTACCACTAAACAGAACACACACAAAAAATAAAATTAATGCAAGAAAGGTTTTTTTAAAAATCCACACTGATTCTAGTGCTTAATTTACATGTTTTGCCTATATACAATGCATTGCAAGTAAAGAAAGTAGCGCTTTAAACTAAATATGTACTGTTACATTTAGTAAATGTTGCAACCAGTGGTGTAATTTAAATGTGTAAAAAGAAGACTGAGTATATATATATATATATATATATATATATATATATATATCTGTATCATTTGCATGTTCCATAAGTAACTGTACGTTTTTATTTAACAGGTTTATACACTATCATATTGTTCTTCTGTAACAAAACTTTAATATTGTCTCCCTTTTTACCAACAAATATTGGTATAGTTCCAGTCATTTCTAGAATGTCCTTTTGATCTAAAACTGTCTTAAAGTAATCTATGTCGCATGATGTTATGTTGTCCCTATCTCACCTTCCTTCTTGTTGGTTGGATTTGGAGCTGAACCTCTACTCCAACTCAGCCATATTCTAAAGCTCGAGAGCTTTCCACTGGCTCGAGGCTAGACCCTATCCCAGATCTCGTTTGCCGCTTGAAGCTTCGAGATTGCTGGATACTGGCTCAGGCTAAGTTTTTGAATTTTGTTGTTATATTCTGCATTTAAATCTTGATATTTCTTCAGGATTCTTTCTGTAGATTAGTAGTGTTTAGCATCCCTATCTCCATTTTCTGGTTATTATTGCTGTTGTTTAGGCTGTTGTTTTTCCTTCATGCCTATTCCCCCTTTCAAATCCGTTTTTTCTTAGCGGATTTCATCTTGCTCTTAGCCAGTTTGTTAGAGGGCTTCCCCTTATTCCCTCCTTCTCCCTTTCTGATAGAGTAGCTGTTTAAATTAGAGGCTGTCCTCGGTCAGGGGAGTTGTCGTTTAACTTAGAGGCTCTGCCCCTTCTGTTACCTTTTGTTTTTTGTTTCCAAAAAAAAAAAGTTTTTAGTGGTTATTGTAGAGTTGTAGATTTTCCTGTTCTTGATATCTATAATTTCAGTATATTGTACCAATACTGTATTGTGCTTACTACTGTTTGTGATAATGTCCAAAGAAGTGCCCAAAGAATCCAAACCCTCTGGATTCAAGAAGTGATTTGTGCTCCCAAAAAATGTCCCTGACTGACTCGCATACGAGTTGTTTGTCTGGGAGCCATGCACCTGCAGGACTCGTGTTCTATTTGTCATGCTTTCAGCACCAGAGTCCTGCAGGAGCACAAAAATAAGCTTATTCTGAGAAGTTTACTGAAAGGGCCTTTTGACACTCCAGTAGAAGGGGAATCAGGCTGGTAAACCAGAGAAATCCCCCAAACTGACGCCTCTGTCGGTTCCAACCCTGGAGTCATTGAGAGGCAGAGAGAAATCTGCCACTTCGTCGGATCTGAAACCTCTCGGGTCTGACAAGACCTTATCTCCTGTGGTTCCATCACTGTCCTCAGAACCGTCTAGAAGTCAGAAAAGGACTAGATCTCCTTCCTTGGAACCTGTGCGGTCCGCTCCACAGTCGCTGCTTCTACAGTCTGTGCAGGCAGTCACCGATCGTCCACCCACTCCTCTCAATTGTCCAGGAGTCTTTCAAACGACAAGGAGAGGGTGGTGAAGAGGCATCTCAAGACACTGGCTCTCGTCAAAATATTATCGAGCCCAGTCTGTATGGATGTGGAGCAGACTATTCCACCCTCCTGAATCATCTATTCCTACTTCGACTCACCTGAGCTCAGAACCGGAGTGCATGGAAGTCATTGTGGTGGAACCCTCGATTCCAAAACCCCTCCAGTCTCTCTATTCTGACATCTGCTTTGATCTCTTCAATACCTCTTCCTTTTGAGGGATCTGGGAGCCAGCACTCCCTCGTATGCTCCTGGGGGGGGGGGTGGAGTGGCATCGACCCCTTGTCCGACCCCACTCTCCCTCTTCGAGCTTCGGCGCAGGTGAGCTCGGCTCCCACATCAGCCTCTGTGCCATCGTCCTCTGTGCCGGAAGAGGTCTCTCGACTCTTCAGAGCCAGGGACCGATTCGGGCCAGGAGTGTGGTGCTTTCAGAGTGATGAGGAGTGTGCTGTCCTCTCAGAGCCAGTGTCTTCTCTCGCCAGCCCTCCATTCTAAGCGCAGAGACCCAGTGCCCCAGGATGCCCCATTGGGTGACCCCCCCTTTCCGAAACCTCCCCAGAGCATCCCGCTGAGGAGGTCCCTCGGAAGAGGACATGTAAGAGGAAGCATGTGGACTACCCTGAGTCTATGACATCTGACACGGACTTGGAGGACTCCGAAGGGTCCCCACGGTCCCCCTCTGAGGATGTCTCATTCTTGGGCATCCTGGAAATCCTCAAGCAGAGGGATGACTGGAAGTCCCTTTCCCATTTTGAGGACAAGTCTGTGTACCTGGATGCATTCTGTTCCCGAACCTCCACCTCTTGTGGGCGTCTGCCCTTCGACCAGCTACTAGGGGTAGTAAGTCCAAAGGCATGGAGCTCTCCAGAATCGATGGAACCAGTTCCACAGAGTCCGAATAAATTCATTGCAGCACCAGATGACAAATCCTTCCTAACCAAGGTTGTGCCAGTTGATGGTATGGTGGTGATGGCCACTAAGAAGGAATTAGCAGAGGCTTCTATATCTGTCCATCCGCTGAACAGACTCTCCCATACGATGGACAGATACGGGGAGCGTGTATTTTCTTCAGCGACCTTTACTCTCAAGTGACTGAATTATCTATCCCATTTCACCCATCTTCAGAGGGATCTCCTGAAAGAGCTAGGAGATACCCTACAGGATCCTACAGCTGCGGGAGCTGCAGATAAGACTGTGCTTGTGACCTTATCTTCAGTAGTTAACTCTTCCATGCAGCCGATGGACTGAGCAGGGCTGCAGGCACAGGAGTCGCTTTATGGAGACATTCCTGGATGCACCTTTGTCAATTTGCAGACCCTTTCAAGACCTCCTTTACCAACGCTTTGATGGCTCATCGTTGTTCGGGCCTAAGGTAAAAGTGACTCTAACCAGGTGCGAGCTGGATGGTATGACTCTCTCTGCCATGGGAGTACATTTTTCCGCTCCTTTTAGACCTTTACTCTAAAGGTCAAAAAGGTGGAAAAATGTGGTACTAGAAATCCCATGGAGCTTTGCCTGACACACATGGTGAATTTTCCCCCTGGGGCAGAGGGGGGAATAATAATGGGAGACGCCATTCTCATGGCAGAGGGGGTCCACAGAGTCAGGACGACAGAGATATGGTCACTGTTAGGCCCTTCCAGTGCTCCTGAAAGAGGAGCCCACCTGTCCATCTCTGGAGGCATTCGTGGGAAGATTGTCACTGTAGCCAGAAGCCTGGCAAAATATCACAGAAGACACATGGGTGCAGTCGATAATATCCAGGGGATACAGTATTCCTTTCTCCATGTCACCTTTTCCCTAAAAACAAAAATCCATCCCAGATGTGCCACCCAATCTAAGGGAACATGCAACTCAAAGTTCAAAATTTGCTAAGAAAGAGTCATCCAAGAAGTCCCCGCAGACCAAATCGGATCCAGAACTTACTCAAGGTTATTTTTAGTACCAAGGAAAACAGTGGACTGGAGGCCCATTTAGGACCTCAGCAGAATCAACAAGTCTGTCAAAAAGACAGCGCTCTGGATGGTGACACTGCAGTGCATACTTCCTTTTCTGTGAAAGGACATTTGAATGTGCTCCATCGATATCCAGTATGCGTACTACCATATCAAGTGGACAGGCAATCCAGGAGATTTCTACGCTTCTGGCTGAGAGCCAGTTACTACCAGTTCAGAGCTCTGCCCTTTGGCCGCACCACAGCCCCCAGGGTGTTCAAATGCATAGCAGTAGTCACGGCTCATTTGAGGCATCTAGGATTCCAGGTGTTTCCATATCTGGACGACTGACTCCTTACTGCCACCACCGAGCATCACCTAACTGAGACAAGGGACACCACAATACACCTCTGCTGTCAACCAGGCATCAACATTTATAGGAGCAGATCTAGACACCAAATACATGATAGTAAAATTGCCTCAGGAGAGGGTGTCGACCATTCACCACCAAGTTGCAACTCTAATCGTGAAGAAAAAGACTTGAGCAAGGTTTGTTCTGAATGTTCTGGGCTCAGTTGTGGCAGCAATAACACTAGTTCACTTAGCAAGTTTCCACATGAGGTTATTGCAGTGGCTCATGTTTGCTCAATGGTCTATGCAAGATCTACCCATGTCCCACGAAATTCTCATCCCGGAGATCTGCAAGAAGGACCTAAAATGGTGGCTTCAGTCCACCCAGCTGACGATAGGCAGACCGTTCGTCCTCCACAGCCGGTGGCCACAGTGACCACAGATGCTTCCCAGATTGGGGGGGGGGGCATTATCTGAGACAGACTGTTCACAGAACTTGGCAACAACATGAGTACCATTTGCATATAAATGTCCTTGAGATGAGATCGGTGCTACTGGTGTTGCAAGCACTTCACAGCTCTCCCCCTACGGGGGTGATTGCAATTCAGATGGACAACATGTTAGCAGTATGGTACTTCAACAAACAAGGTGGAACCAGATCCCTACCCCTTATGTTGAGAGGCCCTAAGTGTATGGCAATGGGCGATGTCCTTCCAACGTTTTCTGATCGTGACACACATCCTGGGGAAATCCAGTGCGATAGCCGACAAGCTAGGCAGGGCTATACTCATGCCTCACGAGTTGTCCCTGAAACAGGACATTGCGAGTCAGATTTTTCGCAAGTGGGGCCAGCCTTGCTGCGATCTTTTTGTCACATCCATTAGTGCCAAATGCAGCCGCTATTTCGCCCTAGTCCCCCCACCAGGACAGTCACCCAGGAATGCACTTGATGTTCATCGTGCATACAGCTGCAGTCATAACAGATGGATTTTCCTGCCGTCAGGCGGGTCCTCCGTCGGCCGAATTCCAAAGTCTAGCTCCGGCGTCGCCTCCTCCCTGACGTCAGTGCGACAGGGGTATAAAAGAACCAGCCGGCGCCATTTTCTTCAGTCTGTCTTGCCGCGCGATGCCCGAAGCAGAAGCAGTTCGCAAGTGCCGGTCGGCCAGCTCCTGAGAATACGAATATTTTTCAACCGAAGTCTTCTTGAAAGCTAAGTACCCCGTTGGGGAAACTTTTCTTGCCTCAGACCGATGTCAGACAAAGTTAATAATTGCATTTCATGTGGGAAGCAAATACCGCATAAGGATTTTCATTCCCTCTGCATTCCTTGCTTAGGCCCAGACCACGACGTCTCGGCCTGTCGTTTTTGTGCTACATTCAACAGACGCACTATTAAGCGTCGGGCGGAGTTCGCCTAACACTATTTTGGCAAAAAGTTTAATTACATTATGTTGTCGGATACTCCGACTCCAGTTTTGAGTAAAAGATGCAAAGATAAGGACCAACATACGAGGTCCACGACTTCTACCGACACCACGCCAAAGCCAACTACAGGTGGTCCGGTTCTCAGTGAGGCGCCTACGCAGCCCCTGACTACCGATGACACTTCATTGGTGGTGTCTTCAGTGCCCGAGGTCGCAGGCTCTTCGGCCCACACCCCGACTACAGATACTGAAGCCACTCTTGGCAGTGAAACTCAGAGTTTAGACAGGCCTGCCACCTCTCAAGGTGTCTTCAGGCCTTCCTCTTCTTTTTCCATCAAGGCTTTCACTAAGTTTAAAGCAGCCATGCATACTAAAAGACAAGCTCCACAGGACCCCTCTCAAGGCCCCATGCCTAAAAAGCAGATGCTCAAAATGGCTGAGGATTTGATTACTCTTATCAGGGGTTCAAACCCCCCCCCCCCCGGACAAAAGGCCCAGAGTGGAGGAAGAATCCCCTTCCTCGGACCAGGCCTCCATTATTTCAGAACATTCTGAAGACCAGGAACATTCATACTCCCCTTTTGAAGAATCTGATGCAGAGGTGTCCATTCCCTCTGTTTCCCCCCCTGAGGATTACTCTTTTGGGGAAACCTTACATACCTTGAGGGAACACTTCCACTGGGAAGGCCAAGAGTACTCAGACTCCAAGAAAAGGCTTAGGGATTTCCTCTTGCTCCCTCAGCACAGGCCTCTGGCTATACCCCCTGTCTTAGACATAGTAGATGATGTGTATTCGGAGGCCTGCCTTAACCCAGATTCTTTACCTCCAGCTCCAGTCAAGCCTGACAGGTATTACCGGGTTCCTGATTCACACCAATTCCTATACAAAAGCCATGCGGCTGACCCAGAAACTATCTCACAGGGTCCCAAGGGAATTAAGGCCTCCACTGCTAAAAACCCATTACCTTCAGAGAGAGATTCCAGAGCTTTAGAAAGGTGGGGGAAGAAGGTATACACCTCTGCCACCTTAACCATGAGGGCATTAAACTGTCAGTTCCATATGTTAAAGTACCAACAGTTTCTGTTATCACAGTTGAAAAGCAAAATGTCACAACCTGAACAACCAGACTTGAAGGAGTTGCAGGATTTGTTACATAGTGCAGAACAAGTGGGTAAACATATCTTGCAATGTGGTTTTGATGCTTTAGAGGCCTCATGTAGAGCTGCTGTTACAGGATCAGTCATACGTAGACATGCTTGGCTCAAAGAGCAAACCTTTCCAGATCATGTTAAAGCTAAATTACTGGATGCACCTCTGCAAAAAGATGTATTGTTTGGTGTTAAAGCTGAGGAGGTATTAAAGAAAATGGAGGAAAAGGCAAAATCAATGCAAACAGTGAAAGATTTCCTACAGGTACAACCTCCACATTTCAGTAGAAATTGGCCTTCAAAAAATTGGTCCTTTCCAGCCACTGACAGACCCCAAAGAGGTAGATACAGGCGCCCGAGGGGTAGAGGGCAATCTCAAGGATCGTTTAGAGGCATACAGTGGCAAGCACCTACACAAAGAGGTGGTGAGGATAGTTCACAGCCATTCAGAAAGCAGAACCAATGACTTTCCCCTTTGCATGCCAAGCAAGGCTCAAATGGCAGCACCTTTAGGCGGAAAACTGGCATTATTTTCGAAAAATTGGCATATTGTCACAAAAGACAAATGGATCCTGGACATTATAGACAGAGGCTACAGATTCCACTTTCATACCCTTCCAAAAATGAGAAGCATGCCAAACCTGCCACACAAAGGGCAGAGGCACAAAAACAAATTTCAGATCTCATGGACATGAAAGCTATTCAAGAGGTACCTGCAAAGAGCAGGGTCAAGGTTTTTATTCCAGACTCTTCCTGGTACCAAGGAAAGGCAAAGATTGGAGACCTATTTTGGACCTATCCATCCTAAACACATTTTTACTCGTGCCAAAATTCAAGATGCTCGCATTACAGCAGCTTCTTCCCATGCTGGGCAAGGAGTCTTGGCTGGTAACATTGGACCTCAAGGAGGCATACCTGCATGTCCCAGTCAGACAAGATTGCAGAAGATACCTCAGATTTTTTGCAGGTTCAACACATTACCAATTCTCTTCATTGCCCTTTGGCTTATCTACTGTGCCCAGAGTGTTCACGAAATGCCTGGCATCAGTAATTGCCTACTACAGACTTAAGGGATACAAATATACCCATATTTGGACGACTGCCTGATCCAAGCGGACAACAAGCACATACTTCTGAAACATCTGGCGTTTGTAATAATGTTGTTGAATTCTCTGGGATACACAGTCAACAAAAAGAAATCAAGGCTAATACCCTCTCAAATAATTTTCCTGGGTGCCAACTTGGATACAAACACCCAGATGGCCTACCTCACACCAGAAAAACAAGGGCAACTAACTCAATACTTCAGAAAACTGGCAACTTGCACCAGGCTGACTGCAAGGAAAATCCTGCAGGCTCTGGGATTCATGGCATCTTGTATCCTACTAATCCCATGTGCAAAGCTGCATATGAGGAAACTTCAATGGTACCTAAAAAAACCTATGGTCTCAACACAGCCACAGTTTGGAAACAATAATACCACTGATTCCATGTCTTCAAAGGAATTTCTGTGGTGGGCTCAAGCATGCCAAAGAAACACAGGTCTCCCATTCTGCAAGCCTCAAGCAAATCAAGTCATCACAACAGACGCCTCGGATTACGCCTGGTGGACGCACATGACAGATTGGTGCATTCAGGGAAAATGGTCCCAAAAAGAAAAGCACCTACACATCAATCAAAAGGAAATGCTAGCAGTAATAAATGCTATTATAGCTTTCAAAGACCTACTGTATCCAGGCCAGCTATTGATAAGGACAGACACCACAGTAATGTGGTACATAAACAAACAGGGAGGAACCCATTCATACCCCCTATGCAGGCTAGCCATGTCTCTTTGGAACATGGCTCTGGAATTACAAATCGAGCTTCAAGCACAGTTCCTGCCAGGCAAGGAAAATATGCTGGCAGACAACCTAAGCAGAAATATGACAGATCCACACGAATGGAAGTTGCATCCTCAAGTTTTTTCAAAGATAATTCAAGCATGGGGAAGGCCAAACGTAGATCTCTTTGCCTCCCACAGAAATCACCAATTGGCAAAATTCTGCTCAAGGACCTTTCATCCACAGGCCTGGAAAGTGGACGCACTCTTTCAGTTGGAAAACAATGACAGTTTATGCCTTTCCACCTCTTCCTCTGCTGCCCAAAGTTCTATTAAAAAGCAGAGCAGACAAACCAAAGATTATCCTCATTGCTCCAGACTGGCCAAGACAACACTGGTGCCCACTCCTGAGGAGCCTGACGCATTCCCCACCATGGATCCTGCCTCTAATGCCTCTTCTACTGACTCAGCACAACTTCAAAACTCTTCACAGTCATCTGAAAACACTCAGTCTAGCCGCATGGAAGATTCCTTAAAATCACAACAGACTCTACTCTCCAAGGAGGTGCAGGATGTCATTTTGGAGGCCAGAAGACCTACTAGAAAAGCCTACTCCGCAAAATGGAAACGGTTTTGTGCCTGGAATGAGAAAAAGGGCCAGAATCCAGGAATACTGAATTTACCTCAAATATTACAGTACCTAGCTGAGATGCTAAGCAGCGGACTTTCATTCTCCTCCATCAAAATCCATGCCTCAGCCATTTCTGCAGAATACAACACTGATCCTCCTTTATTCTCTCACCCCCTCTTAAGATAGTTCCTCAGAGGGGCTAAGAATATAAAACCCCCAAGGAAACAACCAGTACCTGCTTGGGACCTCAATTTCATTCTAGAAAAACTGACTTTGCCTCCTTTTGAGCCAGCTGCTTCAACAGAACTGCAATATTTGTCCTGGAAAACAGCCTTCCTGCTGGCTATCACCTCAGCTTCCAGGGTTTCGGAACTACAAGCCCTCATGGCTGTACAGCCTTTCATCATTTTCCATCAGGATAGAGTTTCCTTACGAACCAATCCTTCCTTTATGCCAAAGGTAGTATCCAGGGTAGCCTTGAATCAGGCTATCCACTTACCTACCTTTTACCCCAATCCTCAAAACAAAGGGGAGGGGAGACTACTACATTCCTTGGACATTCACAGACAGCTACGTTATTATTTGGACAGAACAAAGCCTTTCAGAAAATCAGAGCAACTCTGTGTCCTATGCTACAGGAGCTCAAGGGAAGCCTATTTCCAAACAGACAATCTCAAAACTGATAGCCCACTGCATACGCTTTTGTTACTTTTTTCATGGTAAAACTGTACCTGCAGGCATCAGATCTCACTCCACAAAGGCTACAGCTACCTCTGCAGCTTTCCTCAGGGGGGTTCCTACCAAAGATATTTTGGAAGCTGCCACTTGGAGTTCTGTACATACCTTCTCCAAGCACTATCACCTACCATTATACTCCAAATCTAGAGCAGGCTTTGCCACTGCAGTCTTGCAGGGCATCCTGGCTCCTCCTAGTTCCACCTAGTGCCTACCACCCCTTTTTTAGCTTTGGTATTCTGCCCATCTGTTATGACTGCAGCTGTATGCACGATGAACATAGTACAGTTTTGTACCTACCATAAATGTAGATGTTCGAGTGCTAATACAGCTGCAGTCCAGGTTTCCCTCCCTCCTTCCCCTCTGGGACAGGCCTAATGGCTAACACCTCCTCATACAACCTGATTGGGGTATTCTTTTATGGTGTATTTGCTTGCAACTACTGTTTTTTGATTATACTGCATTGCATTATTACATAAATTTATGTATTGCCTTCCTTCTGGGGTCACCTGACATCTGTGGCAAGAAAAACTGAAGAAAATGGCGTCGGCTGGTTCTTTTATACCCCTGTCGCACTGATGTCAGGGAGGAGGCGACGACATCCGACGCCGGACCTAGACTTTGGAATTCGGCCGACCGAGGACCCGCCTGACGGCAGGAAAACCCATCTGTTATGACTGCAGCTGTATTAGCACTCGAACATCTACATTTATGGTAGGTACAAAACTGTACTTTCACAATTGGCTCCCGTGCTTCTGTATGTCTTTCCCCCATTCCTTCTGATTCCCAAGGCTCTTCAGAAAACAAAATCGTTGGGTTGCAAGCTAATTTTGATTGCCCCCTACTGGCCTTTTCAAATCTGGTTCCCTTTCCTATGGCCCCATCTTCTGGAGGAGCTTTGGATCCTGGACCCAGCTCTGGATCTGCTGATGTATCACTTGGACACACTCCATCCTTCCTTACAGACCCTCAAGCTGGCAGCTTGGTTCCTCCACTTCCCGGCTTAGCCTGGCTTCCTGACATCTCCCCGGCAGTACAACATATTCTCATTTCTTCTCACAAATCCTGTATGAGGAAACTGTATACTAGCAAATGGAAACGGTCCTCTTGTTGAGCTGTCACAAATAACATTGATCCTTTTACTGCATCCATTTCAAAGGTTCTAGAATTCCTTTCTGAAACTTTTGACCAAGGAGCAGCAGCAGCAACTGTCTGAGTTCAGTTGGCTGCTATTTTCAACTTTCATATGGGAGAAATGGGTTCCAAAGTTATGTCCCACAGGCTATGCAAAGCTTTTTTGAGGGATACTATCCTTTTGAGACCCCCAATAAGAGAACCACTTCTTCCTTGGTATCTAAATTTAGTCCTAGCTGCCTGGAGTCTTCCTCCATTCGAACCGGCTAGTTCTTGTGCTGTAATATTTTTGACTTGGAAAACAATTTTCTTGATCGCAATTACCTCAGCTAGGAGGGTATCAAAATTACAAACCCTTTCCATTCATCCCACTTATTTAATTTTCCACAGAGATAGGGTTTTTCTCGGGACCAACCTTTCCTTTCTACCAAAAGTTTGCTCAATCGATAGAACTGCCAGTGTTCTTTCCAAACCATGGCAATAAGGCAGAGTATAAACTCCACCAACTGGGTGTTCATGGACAATTATGTTTCCATTTGCACAGGTGTCAGGAATTCAGACAACCTGACCAATTGTTTGTATCCTTTGCACAAAAGAAAAAGGGAACTTCAGTATCAAACGTGACTTTATCAAAATGAATTTCGGATACCATTACTTAGGTCTATAACTCACAGAACAAACCACTACCAGGAAAAATTCGAGGAAACTCAACCAGGGCTTTGTCTACCTCCACTGCCTTTAGACTCAATTTGTGGGGCAGCTACATGGGTTAACATACATACTTTCATTACTCATTACAAAGTAGATGTGGCTTCCCGGAACAGGGCATCCTTTGGTTCCACTGTCCTGAAGAGTATATTCCATTGAGCCAGCCAAGAAGTTGGTGATGGGGACACGATCCCAACCATCAAGAAGGGCCAGATAGGGACAGCATAACATAAAGAAGTTATGTACTCACCATAATGTTCCATGTTTGTTGTCCTTGATCTCGCCTTCCTTCTTGCATCCCACCCTCTTTCCCCCTCCTGGTGGATCAAAAGGAGTTATCCATCTTTGGCTATATATAAGCCTTGAATTCCCTTCCTGCCTTATGAGTTGGATAGAATAAGAGTATCTACTGATGCCTTGATGTTTTTTCTTATATATGTATGTTTATACACACACACACATTTTGTTATACATGTCTATAGTTTATATATCTGCACATTGTAGTCTAGTGTTATAGTTTATCACAAGCGAGATCTGGGTAACTAGCGCTAGGCATGATGGGTTTGGGTCTAGCCTCGAGCCAGTGGAAGCTCTCAAGCTTTAGAATACGGCCGAGTCGGAGCCGAGGTTAGTCTCCGAACCCAACCAACAAGAAGAAAGGCAAGATCAAGGACAACAAACGTGGAACGTTATGGTCAGTACGTAACTTATTTTTTTTATAGACGCACCATTGACAATGTAAGTAATAGGAAAGGCTTAATTAGATCTATTTTCTTCCTTCTCCACCTGTGTTTCTAACATTTTATTCTGCTGTTACCTGAGAAGAAGCACCCCCATTTCCTAACAAGGGAGCATCCAACATTTGTCTTTCTGCTACATTTAAAAAAGTCTCATTACTATCATAGCCTCACTCAGCAGTTTCTCTAAATGTTTAGATTTGTTCAAAAACGTGTATTCATCCATGGTTAATTGAGAAATCCTAGAAGAATGACTTCTGCTGGAAGACCAGAAGGATTCTTTTTCTACTACATGTGATTGGTTTACTGACACTGCAATGCAGCATTGGGGGAGAAGTGTGTGTGTGTGTGTTCCTTCAGATGACGTATTAGACAGAGGCATAGCTGCCTTTAGGCACCAGCAAGCCCTGAAGTTGCTGGGGGCCTCCAATCACAGCAAGTTTTCTTATGTTGGTATTTTGCAACATGTTTGTCAAACCAACAAAAGGTAGTGCATCAATCTTGTGTGCGTAATAAATCAGGTGGGAAAAATAAATCTTACTCATATTGTTCTTAAAACTGAAAAAATATCTCTGGTTATAGTAAGTATTTTGCCAAGTAACAGATTTCACAATTTCATTAAATGTGTTACCACTGAAATAATGTCCTAGACTTGGTCAAATCCTCTCCACTACAACAAACATAACTGATTTTAGGCACCTGCAGATGTTCTTCGTGTTTCACTGTTGCAGTCATCACATTTGGGTTATCTGCCTACAGGTAGCCCTCAGTCGGCCCGAATACCAGAGTCATGGGATTTCTGCGTCGGATGCTGTCGCCTCATCCATGACGTCAGGGGTATAAAACATGCAGCCGACGCCATTACATCAGCTTTCTTGCCACGCGGGAGCCTGAAGCAGAAGCAGTTAGCAAGTGCCAGTCGGCAGCTACCTGAAATTTTCATTCTTCAAGTTTCAAACGTGAAGTCGTCTAAAGCTAGGTACCCCATTTGGGGGATCCTTTTTTCCTGCTTTAACCGATGGCAGAAAAGGTTAACAATTGTCTTTCCTGTGATAAGCAAATACCTCACAGAGATTTTCATTCTTACTGTGTCACCTGTTTAGGCCCAGACCACAACGTCCCTCGCTGTCTGTTTTGTGCCTTTTTCAACGCCCTGACTATTTGTCCTCAGGCTATTTTTGTCTCTCAATTCTTTTGCTCTTGTTCTCTGTATTCCGAAATGGCTTTGGTAAGCCATCCAGCTACCGATCCTCAAAAAATAAAACGCAGAGATAAAGACAGACCACACAGGTCCAAAACTGCAGACGACACCTCCGTTAAGCTAGTCTCCAGTCCGCTGGTACTCAGTGAGGCACTTTTGCAGCCCCTGTTACCCGCTTCTACAGATTCGCAGGCCTCTGCTGAGACCCATTCGGAGTCTGGTATGCTGTGAGATGCTTCTTCGACTGTGGAACCTGCGAATGTGTCTACCTTGGATGGGTCCAGAGCCGCTGTGTAGGCACTGGCTTCTGAGGGTGTATTCAGACCTTCCGATGTTTGTATCAAACAGACTACTTCATTAATGACTACATCTACTGAATTTCTCAGGCCCAGAGTTCGCACTACACCTAGGAAACAGACGACCAAAGCACATTCTCAAGCTCCCATGCCACAGAAACAAATGCTTAAAATGGCTGAAGACCTTATTACTTTAATTAGGGGAAGCCAGACTTCCCCCTCTAAAAGACAAAAAATTGATTTTCCTTCTTATACTTCACACCATGAGTCTGATGACTCTGACCCCTGTGATTACCAGGACATACCCTTATCTACCAATGAGGACTCAGATGCAGAGGATTCAATTCCCTCAGCCCCCCCCCCCCCGAGGACTTTTCTTTCTGTGAAACCTTGCATACCCTAAGAGAGCATTTCTGCTGGGAATGCCAGGACTACCCACAGTCCAAAAAGAGAGACTGTGAATTTGTAGACTTGCCTCAGCATAGGCCTCTAGCTATTCCTCCTGTCCTGGATATTGTAGATGATGTCTTCATAGAATCCAGCCTTAACCCTGATACTTTACCACCTGCTCCTAGGAAGCCTGACTGATAATGCAATATACCAGATTCTCACAAATTTCTCTTTAAAAATCCCACTGTGGATCCAGAAACCATTTCCCAGAGGCCTAAAGGTATTAAGGCTTCTACAACCAAAAACCCTACCCCTTCGGACAAGGATTCTAGGGTTCTAGACAGATAGGGTAAGAAGGTATATACCTCTGCAACTCTTGCCGTCAGCGCTTTAAATTGCCAGTTTCACATTTTGAAGTACCAACAGCATATTATTGATCTAATTAAACAAAAAATGTTGTTGGTTCCTGATTGTGCAGAAAATAAGGACTTACAAGACTTAATGCATTTTGCAAACCAAGTTGGTAAACATACTTTGCAGTGTGGTTTTCATGCATTTGAAGCATCTTGCAGGGCTGCTGTCACTGGATCTGTTCTGAGAAGGCATGCTTGGCTGAAGGAACAAATCTTGCCAGACCATGTTAAGGCAAAATTACTTGATGCTCCATTAAACCAAGAATGTTTGGCTCTAAAGCAGAAGACGTTCTTAAAAACATGGAGGAAAAAGCTAAATCCATGCAAACTGTTAAATATTTATTACAGGTACAGCCACCTAGATTCAGTAGGCATTGGCCTTCAAAAAAACTGGTCCTTTCCAGTCCCTTCCAGACCTTCTCAGCCCAAACCCAGGGGCAACAGACCACAAAGGCTACAGTCTCAGGGTATGCACAGATCTAAGCAATGGAGTGCTCCCTCCTCAAAATATGGGAGTGGTAAGCCATCCCCCTGTGGAAAAAGTTAACAATGACGTGTCCTTAATCCTTCCCAGCCATACCCAAGTACTTGCACCCCTAGGAGGAAAACTCAGCCTACATGCTAAAAACTGGGAGTATATTGCCCAGGACCGATGGGTCTTAAACATTGTATCCCAGGGATGCAGATTCTATTTCCACTCTCTGCTGACGCAAAGCGGATTGCCAGACCTTCCTCCAAACCAGTGGACAGAGGCCCAAAAGCAAGTACTTTCTCTTCTCAGTATCAGGACTATTCAACCTGTGCCAACAGAGCAAAGGGGACAGGGTTTCTACTCCAGGCTGTTCCTGGTGCGCAGGAAAGAGAACTCTTGGCACCCTAATCTGGATCTATCAACCCTAAACACCTTCCTGGTGGTACCAAAATTCAAAATGCTTACACTCCAGCAGCTCCTTCCTATGCTAGCCAAGGACTCCTGGCTAGTCACCCTAGACTTAAAAGAAACTTATTTGCATATCCCCATAAGGGAATCTTGCAGGAAATATCTTCGTTTCAGAGCAGGCTGTATGCACGATCAGTTCTCTGCACTTCCCCTTGGCTTATCTACTGCGCCCAGTGTATTCACAAAGTGCCTGGCTCCAGCCATTGCTTACTGCAGGCAAAGAAATCTTCAAATTTACCCATACTTGGACGATTGCCTGATTCAGACGGGCAGTCAGGAATTGCTACTTCAGCACCTAACGTTTGTAAAGAGACTCAACTTCTCTGGGGTATACCATCAATAAAAATAAATCACATCTGGCACCCAGCCAAAAGATTGTATTCCTGGTAGCAAGTTTGAACACAACTTCCTAGATGGTATTCCTCACTCCAGAAAAGCAGGTTTATGTGACAACTTATTTAAAATTAGTGGCCACCCAAACTCTGCTATCTGCAAGAAAAATACTGCAAGCCGTAGGGTTCATGGTTTCATGTATTCTACTGATTCTGTAGGCAAGACTGCATATGAGGAAACTTCAATGGTACTTAAAAAATCTCTGGTGTCAGCATTCCCAGGACCTGGAAACAGTGATTCTTATCATTCCTTGCCTAAGGACAGAGTTCCTTTGGTGGGCAGAGGCTTGCAACCACAACAAGGGACCCCCTTTCTCACAACCCCCCACCATCCAAACTCTGACGACAGACTATCCATGGGGGGCTCACATGGCAGGCAAATGGAGCCCAGGTCAAATTCACCTGCATATCAATCAAAAAGAAATGTTAGCTGTACAGAATGCACTGACAGCCTTCAAATACCTTATACTGCCAGGACAACTCCTGATAAAGACAGACAACACCACAATTATGTGGTACATAACCAAGCAGGGGGGAACTCACTCCTACCTACTCTGCAGGTTAGCCATGGCTCTGTGGAGCACAGCCTTAAGCAACCAAGTTCACCTGCAAGCTCAATTCCTGCCAGGCAAACAGAATTCACTGGCAGAAGATTTGAGCAGAAATCTAGTGGACCCACATGAGTGGAAACTGGAACCAAACTCATTCAAACTTCTAATACACAGGTGGGGGACACCAGAGGTGGACCTCTGCGTCTCCCCAAAACCATCAACTAAACAAATTTTACAGCAGAATTCCCTACAGCCAAGCTTGGAATTTGGATGCCATATCCTTCACATGGGAAAACCTCTCAATCTGTGCCTTTCCCCCTTTGCTCCTCCTTCCAAACGTACTCCTCAGGATTAAACAGGATAGGCCAAGGACAATCCTTATTGCACCAGACTGGCCACGCCAGCACTGGTACACACTCCTACACAGTCTGACAGCAGTGCCACCCTGGCATCTATATCAGACCCTCTCTCTGCTGTCCCAGTAGGAGGGACATATTTTGCATCCTCACCTGCAAAGCCTGAACCTGGCAGCCTGACTTATTCCCTGAATTCATCACCAGCAACCCTCAGCAAACAGGTGCTGGATGTTATCATGAGTCCAGGAGGCCCAGTACTAGGAAATCCCATTCAGAAAAGTGCAATAGATACTGTTCTTGGAGCCAGTCTCAAGGGAATGACACAGCCATGCCCTCCTTGCCTCAAATCCTAGATTACCTAGCAGAGCTGCTCCACAAAGACCTATCCTTCTCATCAGTTAAGATTCATGCCTCTGCCAACTCGGCTCATTACAGTACTGAGCCACCCCTCTTCTGTCACCCTCTGATCAAACAGTTCCTGAGAGGAGCTAACAATTTAAGACCCCCAAGGAAAGCTCCCACTCCTGGGACCTTAACTTTGTACTAGAGAAGCTCACACTTCCCCTTTTGAGCCTGCTGCTACAGCAGAGTTAAAATTCCTCTCTTGGAAAACAGCCTTACTGCTAGCCATCACTTCAGCAAGAAGAGCATCTGAGTTGCAGGCCCTTGTGGTTGTGGAACCCTTCATTATCTTCCATGCGGACAGGGTTCCCCTCAGGACTAACCCATCTTTTATGCCCAAGGTGGTATCCAGTGTGGCTTTAAACCAATCCATCCATTTGCCAACCTTTTTTCCTAATCCTCAGAATAAAGGGAAAAGGATCCTGCACTCCTTGGACATGCACAGACAGCTCAGGTTCTACCTTGACAGGACTAAACCTTTCAGAAAATCTGACAAGCTGCTAGTTAGCTTTGCTACAGGGGGAGAGGGCAAGGCCATTTCGAAACAAAACATTTCTAAATGGATAGCATCCTACATTCATTTCTGCTACAAACACCATGAAAAACCTACCCCACAGGGGATTAGGCCTCATTCCACTAGGGCTACCTCAGCCTCTACAGCTTTTCTCAGGGGAGTCCCTACCAGGGACATCCTGGAAGCTGCAACCTGGAATTCTGTGCACACCTTCACCAAGCATTATAACTTGCATATCTTTTCTAAATCCAAAGCTGGATTTGCCACAGCAGTCTTGCAAGGTCTGTTAGCCAGCCCTACTACTTCTTGACTGCCTCCACCGTTCCTCAGCTTTGGGAATTAACCCAAGTGTAATGACTGCAACAGTGAAGCACAAAGAATATAGTACAGTTGTGTACACTTACCATAAATGTAGATGTTTAAGTGTATTCACTGTTGTAGTCCTGGTTACCCTCCCTCCAGCCCCCTATCTTTCTATACCTTCTACCTATCCTCTTTTTTGGCCATCTCTTATGGAAATGGTGTTTACTTTTTACTGGAGGTGTTCCACACCATTTGATTGCTTCCTATTTTGGGGGCTCCTGACATCTGCGGCAAGAAAAACCAATGTAATGGCATTGGCTGCATGTTTTTTACCCCCTGATGACCTAACTTTATAGATGAGGCAACAACATCCTACACAGAAATCCCAAGACTCTGGTATTCGTGCTGAGGGCTACCTGCAGGCAGATAACCCAAGTGTGCTGACTGCAACAGTGAATACACTCTAACATCTACATTATGGTAAGTGTACACAACTGTACTTTCCTGTCACTGTAGGGGGCCCTCTAATCAAATGTGACTGTGTGGGGACCCCACAAAAGCAACTGCTGATGCTTAGGGAAAATGAGTGAAAAAACAAGCTTATCTAATTTCAGTTACCCACTTTATCCAAATAACGGTTGTGATATGAGTTGACCTTGTTAGGATAATGGTGGTAATCGGTGAATGAACAAAACAAATGCTAGATTCAGCAGCCCAGATTGACTGATCTGGGTTTTTACCTTGGATTTTAAGAAGATCTGATGCTTCCTATCTTTAGTAATGGTTTTCTCTTTTAGGGAGTTTAGGAGAACACCAGGTACTATAACTCTCAATTGCTTTGCTCAAGAATTCAGATCAAAGCCAAAAAATAGCAATATAAAGGTTCAAAAATCAGGAGCACATTTTAAGTATTACTTTAATTCATGTAAAACATTGAGCAACACATTTTGCATCAGCATGCATTTTTTTGGTCATTAAGTATGAAACTCTGATATTTTGTTTTATTGGCTATAAAGCCTGAGTAATTTATCAGTAAATCAAATGATTTGAGGGGCAGAGCATCATTGAGGTAAAATCGGGGACATTCTGTGAAATGAGAGACAATGACAGATGTTATTCCTCAGTGAGCTAAATAAGTGACTTACCCTTGTGCTGTTTGACAACTGCTAAAGGAGTCATTTATCAAGTGTGGCAGTAACAGTGTTGCAAAATTTATTGCAATTTGCTGAAACTGTTATTGTTATGGCTTTTGTGCTCACGTGTGGTGTGTGTTGCAGAGTACGAGTAACAAGCTGGCTAAGGTTTATTTCACTTTCTAGCACAAAAGTAATCAGCATTGCCATTATCTTTGGGGGAGGGTGTTACATTGTATTTAAGACTTTTCTTTCACTTACCATCACAAACCTAGACCTTGTGGCTATCTTCTGTGGTTTGGTGAGAAGAGGAAGTGTTAAAGCAGCTATTTATTGTTACTGTGTTAGAGTGAGTAGCATTGTCATTTAACATTGCTCCGCTCTGATGGAGTTCTTGGCTTATGTATTCTTTCTGTGTGGAGGCTGCATGCCCTTCGTGTCTGTCTGTGCATCTATACATGTAGTCTGGTTAACCCCAACACCTCAAAAACATGCAGCAGATGAAATGGAATCCCTCTAGTTTCCTTGAAGTGAACATGTAGAGAGAGAGAGAGCGAGTGCGCATCTATACATGTAGTCTGGTTAACCCCAACACCTCAAAAACATGCAGCAGATGAAATGGAATCCCTCTAGTTTCCTTGAAGTGAACATGTAGAGAGAGAGAGAGAGAGCGAGTGCAATGTTGTGTAAAAAAAGAAAAAAAAATGTTACCTTTGCACCCATACAGTAATGCTTGGACACTGCACAACTCTCTTCAAGTAGCTGTAAAAATGTAGTTAACAAGTAATTTTATTTCAAAAATAAGGCATAAAAAGCTTCTGAACTGGAGGACTCTCAGAGCTGAAGCATCAACGCTGGCTCTGGAGTTTTGGAGTCGACTCCGAAGCTGTTGGAGTCATCTCTTCCCCTCCTAACCTCTGAGTTAGATAGCTCGGTTCCAACTCCTTCCTCGGGTAGGGGTGCCTTTGGGACATCAGGAGCCGATGATCCAAGAAGGTCTATTGTTGGATCCATCTGCTTCTCCTAGGCAGTCCTGCTTTCGAGGGAGTGGAGAGTGTCTTCTCTATGCGTAGAAAACAAATTACCTTGTTCTGTTGGGATCAGACTTCTTTATCCCATTCTGTTTCACGTCATTAGCCTCAATCATCCTTTCCACGGGGGCAGCCAGTCCAAGCTAGTCTCAACTCCACTGATCAGAGTGTTGCCACCAAGGAGGTCCTTCAGAAGAAAACATGCAAGAGGAGGCATTTAGACTCCCCACAAGAGTCTTCCACTGAAGACGCTGAATTTGATGAGAGAGAAGGGTCCCCCAGATCACCACCTGATGATGAAGAGGTGATTGGTTTCACAATAACCCTTCCCAAGAGAAATCTGTGTTTCTGGAGGCTTTCGGGTCTGGCTCATCCACCTCCTGGATGACTCCATCCACTAATGAGCTTATAGATCTGGACTCTCAGCAGACATGACATTCCAAAATTCAAGATGCTGACTCTTCAGTTACTTCCTATGCTAGACAAGGATGCCTGGTTGGCAACTCTCGACTTAAGAGGCTTACCTGCATATTCCAGTCAGGGAATTTTGCAGAAGATTCCTACACTTCAAAGCAGGCTGCATACATTTGCACACAGTGCAGGCTGGAGAAGTTGTTTGACCGCAACTGAGCTACAAAATATAAGTATCTTTTGATTATTTTTTACAGATTACTGTTTTTATAATTTAATATATATAAAGCACTTTGTCTATTCAGAATCTTCAGAAATCTTTATCTGTTTAAAAACTTTCAGAATCTGTAGTGCTTGCTGTCTTAGGGTAGTGCTTGCTGTCTTAGGCTATTTTGTCCCACCCTCCCTCCCTGTTAGTGTCTTGCTCTTATACTTGGTGGCTTTGCAGTTGCCCGCCCTACTGTGACACACCTCCCAGTCTAGTGTCATTAGCTCATTCTTCTTAATACAGAGAACATTTGATAAGGCCTTCTGTTCCTCCTTTTCCTTTTCAACAGTAAAACAAAACTTTTTTTTTTCTTTTTCGCCTGAACCTTCTTGTGTTCTGACTGTCCTTCTCAAACATATTGGAAATATACAGTATATTTCAGAGCATTTGTTATAACTGTATTTGCTATAACTGATTTAAGTATTTTTTTCTGGCTTTTTGAATATTTACTGCTTAGCGACTGCATCTTAGCCTGTTTATACAGCTCTGCATTCTATTTAAACTGTTTTTGTGTTGATTAACTGTTTTGCACTCTTAAAAAGTTATTTGTTGCTTAATTTTACCTGTAGGCTAACACACTCAAGTGTGCTAGCCACTTAAAAGCATTTATAGCATTTACTGTCTGTTTTTTTTCCTTGTCTCTGTAAAAAAAAAAAATCTGGTTTTCCCACCTTACTGAACTAGAGTAGTCCAGTTTCAGAGTTGCTGATCCCTGGGCTTTGTTTTTAGTTCCTGTTACTGATCCATTGCCTTATTAGGAAGGAGGGAAGTTTCTTTGCTTACCAGTGGGAGTGGGAAGCACTGAGCAGCCTTTTGTCCGAATTGGTGAAGTTTCAGCCAGAAACTAGTAGTCTATTGGTCGTTTGGGCCAATTCCTAGCTCCTTTCAGCCCCCTGCTATAAAACACGCTAAACACGCGTTTTCCAGCTTGTACCAACTCTGCACAGATCCTCGTGGTGGCCTGCAGAGTGATCCAAGCAGCAGAGAGCTGAAAGAGTGACTTTCTACCAGATATAAGTATTTTTGTGGCTTTCCACTGTTATTAAGCTAGCGACTGCATTTCGCCTGTTTTACTGCTACTTTAAGTGATTTCTGCATTTTACACTGTTTATTGCACTTTAAGTTACTGATTGTTGCAAATTGTTTCTGTAGGCTACACACTAAAGTGCGCTAGCCGATTTACAGCATTTATAGCATTTACTGTCTGTTTTTTTCCTTATCTCTGTAATAAAACAAAAAAATCTCTTGTTTTCCCACTTTACTGTACTAGAGTAGTCCAGTTTCAGAGTTGCTGATCCCTGGGCTTTGTTTTTAGTTCCTGTTACTGATCCATTGCCTTATTAGGAAGGAGGGAAGTTTCTTTGCTTACCAGTGGGAGTGGGAAGCACTGGCGGCCTTTTGTCCGATTTGGTGAAGTTTCAGCCAGAAACTAGTAGTCCATTGGTCGTTTTGGGCCAATTCCTAGCTCCCTTCAGCACCCTGCTATAAAACACGCTAAACTGTACTGCTGATCTAACCAGCATATCCTATAACTGAAAAGTTCATCTCTACTTGATTCCCAAGTAGACTATTCTCTATCTGTAAAGCCTAGCACTTACTCCTACAGTACTTGCACCTTGATAAAGCACTCTTATTATAGATAGTACCCCACCAGCCTAAAACCCACTTCCCGAGTCCTTTGAAAGTTCTTTATCTACTTCTAGTATGTCGAGGATCAGTTGCTAGTGTCCTCTCCAGCTCAACTGGTGAACCTGGGAATATTGAGGCAATGTTACAATTGCCTCATGTACACAGACAATCCTCTCCTTCTCCCACAAAACACAAATACATGTGAGAGATGCAACTATACGGCCAAACTGGAGGCTGAGCTCTCTCAACATAGGACTGGCAAGACCAGACAGGAGGAGAAGGTAACCACACAATACATACCCAGTCACACATGGTACCATCACAACTTCAAATCATACACATACTCACACAAAGACATACTCGGAGGCTCTGATCAAAAATTTACCAAAACAGCAGAGGCCACCAAAGCAGACACCCAAACAACTACCACCTCACGACCCAACACATGCAACACATAGACCACACAGTCAGTGTGTCAAACAGTCACAGCCCTTAAGGCCAAACAAAATGCCAGACACACTTGTCATTGGTGAATCCATAGTCAGACACACTGACGTCCCGCTCACCAGACTGAGTAAGGAGAAGGTCACAGTAAGCTGCCTGTCGGGCTCTAGAATCCGCCACATAACGCAAGCACTCAGGTCTCTCAACAGCAGGTACAATGCGACTCAGTCATTGTCCACGCTGGTGTCAACGACCTGAGACGTACCTCCTTGGACTACATGAAAAGGGACATCGAGGAGCTCTCTGATTATGTACCCCAGGCAGGTATGACCCTGACCTTGAGCAGTATCCTACCTTCACCTAGAATGATGCCACAATACAGTGATAAGATGATCAGCTTTAATAATTGGCTTAAATTCTGGTGTCATTCAAAGGGGATCCAATGTCTGTCTGCCTGGGATGACATGCTGGACAAGCCACGCTGCTTCGCAAGGGACGGCTTGCACCTGTCACCCTGGGCTTCGGATATTGGCAAAGGCTCTTGCCACCCCATAGTGCCTTTTTAGGCAAGGCTCAAATTCTAAACCTACCACCCTAGAACACCAAAAAGGAAAAAAACTAAGGGTAATGCTGCTCAATGCCAGAAGTCTCAATCTCAAGATGCGCACTCGAGGCCCTTCTCAATATGGAGAACATCGATGTCTGTGCTGTGACAGAAACCTGGTTCAAGGCTCCTGAGAGCACCCCAGCACTAACAGGTTTCACCTCATATCATGCGTTCGGCCCCAATATCCGGACAACACCAAGAAAGGAGGGGGTCCATATTCATAAAGGACACCCACACCTCAAGGTTGGTGGCAGCATACGATGCATCGGAGACCATCCAGGTGCAATTAACCATAGGCAAGACTGCTCTGCAATTTGTAGCATGTTACAGGCCACCCTCTCAAACTCAGGAACCTCACATGGCCTTCCTGAAAACATTGGAGGGATAAATGCATCTCCAAACACCATCATACTAGGTGACTTCAACTACCCTAATATAGACTGGGAACACTACTCAAGCCCGAACACTCTAACCCAAAGATTTCTGGAGTTCATAAACTCAAATGCCATGGAACAACTAGTCACCATCCCCACAAGAGGTGAAAACATACTTGATCTCATCATCACGAACATGGGATCAAAATGTTCAACACCGGAAGTATACCCCTCACTGGTGAGATCAGATCATAAACTAATCTTGCTGGAGGTCCTCATCCCGCCCCCACCTGAAACAAAAAAGACCATAGTGAAAAACTTCTCAAAAGCTGATTTCACACTTCTAAAAACTAGTGTGGTCTCTTTTAAGGCCCCTGAGCCAGTGGTAAACATTACTCAAACCGCTGAATCACTTACAAATGCCTTCTACCAGCACCTACAGGACTGCATGGATCAGGCAATCCCAAACAAAACTAAGACTCTCTGTACCAAAGGCAAGCGTCCAGTCTGGTGGACCCCAGCCATAAACAAGCTCTACAACAAAAGGAGGAAGCTACTACAAGATAGAGCAAAATCCTTGAAAGGTAAGACACCTTTGATCATTATAAGTAAAATAAGAGCTCTCATAAAATCATCCAAGGCAAATTTTGAGAGAAAAATCGCCAAGGACTCTAAAGACAATCATAAGGCCTTCTTTAGCTATGTTAGAAACCTAGGAGGAAACTCCCAGATATGCTCAGAATTGGTTCAATCTGATGTGAAAATTACTGAACCTACACACATTGCTAACATACTGGCTGACAGGTTCAGTGCAAACTTCTCCCCCTCCCCAAAAGGAGACATATCTATTCCGGAGCATTGTGGCCCCCCGAACAGCTCCAAGGCCCAGGTGAGAACTGCCCTCACTAAGGCAAAAACACAGCATCCATGGGACGGATGGTGTCCCCGGCTGTGTGCTTCATGAACTCAATGACGAATTAAACCCACAGTTAGGACAGCTGTTTAATCTTAGCCTCACCTCAGGATACGTACCCAAGGAGTGGCGCCCAGCGACTGTGGTCCCACTTCATAAGGGCGGTGCCTCCACAGACCCTGGAAATTACCGCCCCATTAGCTTGACAAGCCTTATCTGCAAAGCCATGGAGAGGATCATAATGGAACTCATAAATAAAGACATTGGGAACTTGCAGACTTTGGATCCAACCCAGTTTGGCTTTGTCAAAGGCAGATCCTGCCTCTTAAACTTGGTTGACTTTTTCGAGACAGTCACCAAGGCCATTGATGAGGGAAAGGCAGTCCATACAGCCTACCTCGACCTGGCAAAGGCCTTTGACACAATACCCCACTCAGGTATCATCGAAAAACTCATCAGCTTGAATGTAAACACATACATCACAAGATGGGTTGCAAACTGGCTAAGCGACAGAACCCACAGGGTCAGAGTTGCTGGAGCCATGTCAGACTCAAAGCCTGTCACAAGTGGTGTCCCACAGGGCTCAGTCCTGGGTCCACTCTTGTTCGGCATCTACTTTTCTGAAGTACAAGCAAACACAGGAGGGTTATGGCTGACAAAGTTTGCAGATGACTGCAAACTGGGCGCCATAGTCGAAAACACATCTGACACAGATATCCTCCAGAAGGGCCTCACAGAAATGGATAACTGGTGCCAGAGCCATGTCCTGAAGTTAAATGCCAAAAAATGCATAGTCATACCCTTGGAAAAACAAGGTTACCCCTAGCTACCATATAGGTGGCAATCCACTGAGCACAGAAATAGTCATCAGGGATCTGGGGACCCAAGTTGACAGTAGCCTTTCGTTTGACACTCATGTTGCTAAAGTAGTTAGGAAAACCTTCTATATCGCCCACCTGATCATGAAAGGATTCACATCTAGATCAAGGGAGGTCATCGTCCCCCTGTACTCATCACTCATTAGACCTATGATTGAGTACAATGCCCTGTTCGAATGTATCTGACCAGACACCTGATGCAGCTTGAAAGGCCCCAAAAGTTCCTCACCAAAAGGATAAAGGGTCTCAAAATATGTCTTATGCTGCCCGACTGAAAGAACTCCAGCTCTATTCAGTCTCATACCGCTTGCTCAGAGGTGACCTGTGCCTGACATACAAGGCCATGTCAAACCCAGATTTGATGAATATGCTTCACCTCAAAAAATCTAGATCCTCAGAACCACAAGGGCGGGAGACTTAAACCTTGACACGGTTATAAATAGAACGTGCTGGAGGGACAGATTCATCACCCAGAGACTCCCTATGCTGTGGAACAAAATCCCGGTACATGAGGCAGAGCACCTCGCTGGCCTTGTTCAAGAGGAATCTTGACCAATGGATGGGAGATCGCAGATATACCCCAGGGATTACTTCAGTGTCACTGCTTGACAGAGGCACAGAAAAATGATAGGCATAGTTTTTATTCAAACTAAAGGGGTGGCGAAAGCCACATAACTATGGGCTAGGCTTATAAATGCCCTTGGGCAGATAGCCTAGTATGAACCTATGAACCTATTATCAGTTCTCTGCACTGCCCTTTGGCTTGTGTACTGCGCCCAGGGTATTCACAAAGTGCCTGGCTCCAGTAATTGCATTTTGCAGGCAAAGAAACATTCAAATATATCCATACCTGGATGATTGTCTAATTCCGGCAGAAAACCAAGCCAGCCTTCTAAACATTCTGGTGTTTGTAAAAAGACTTCTAACCTGTCTAGGGTACACAAACACAAAGAAATCTCAACTGGTATCCTCTCCACAAATTACATTCCTGGGTGCAAGCCTGAATGCAACTGCCCAGATGGCTTTCCTTACCC
>NC_056745.1:1568127979-1568305479 GCF_019279795.1 Protopterus annectens | reverse complement strand
GTGAAGGCTGTCAACCCAAGGCCATAGTGACAATGGGCACCTCTCAGCTTGGATGGGGGGGGGCATTCCAAGGCACACTGTCTCTCCAAGAGGCCAAAACACATATCAGTGTCCTGGAGATGGGAGTTTTCCTCCTATTATTGCAGGCCTTTCAAGACACACTCCCAATTCGGACTGTTGTGATCCAGACAAGACAGTATGTCAGTAGTCTGGTTCATCAACAAACAAGGGTGAACCGGAGCTTACTCTCTTTGTTGAGAAACTATGATAGTATGGTACTGGGTGATTTCTTTCAGTTGATTTCTGATAGCAGCACACATCCCAGGGAAATCCAGTAGAACTGCAGACAGTTTAAGCAGGTCCATTTTGATGCCCCATGAGTAGTCTTTCAATGTCAACATGGTGAAGAGAATATTCCATCAGTGGGGTCAACCATGTTGTGATCTTTTTGCCTTTCCCCTCAACAATAAATGCAGCAGGTTCTTTGCCCTGATTCCCCCACCGGGGGAGTCAGCAAGAGGTGATGTACTTCACACTTGGCCCCCCCAGCCTCCCGTACGCGTATCCCCCATTACCACTCATTCCCAAGTTTTTACAGAAAGCATCTCGATTGAAGAGTACAGTTATCCTCGTTACCCCTTACTGGCCACATCAGATTTGGTTTCCCTTCCTCTGGCCTTGTCTACATCCACCATCGATTCTGGATTCAACTCCAGACCTCCTGTCTCATTCGAAAGGCATGACTCACCCAGACTTAACAGGCCTCAAGTTGGCTGCACGGTTTCTCCATTTCAGTTCATAGGTTCATAGGTTTATACTAGGCTATCTGCCCTAAGGCATTTATAAGCCTAGCCCAAAGTTTTGTGGCTTACGCCACCCCTTATGTTAAAAAATACCGTGCTCATTAGTTTGTTGTGCCTGTGTCCAGCAGTGACACAGAGAAGATTCCCGGGGTAAACCTATGATCTCCCATCCACCGGTCAAGATTTCTCTTGAACAGAGCCAGCGAGGTGCTCTGCCTCACATGGACCGGGATTTTATTCCACAGCATAGGGAGTCTCTGGGTGACAAATCTATCCCTCCAGCATGTCCTATTTATATCCGTGCTAAGGTTTAAGTCGCTTGCTCTAGTGGATCTGGTAGATTTGGATTTTTTGAGGTGGAGCATGTCCATTAATTCCGGGTTGGACATGGCCTTGTATGTCAGGCACAGGTCACCTCTGAGCAGGCGGTATGCGACTGAATAGAGCTGGAGTTTCTTCAGTCTGGCAGCATATGACAGATTTTGGGGTCCCTTTATCCTTTTGGTGAGGAACTTTTGGGGTCTCTCCAATTGCTGCAGGTGTCTGGTGAGATACATCCCGAATGGGGCATTGTACTCTATCATTGGTCTGATAAGTGAAGAGTACAGGGGAACAATGACCTCACTTGATCTGGATGTGAATCCCTTCATGATCAGGTGGGCAATGTAGAAGGTCTTTCTAACCACTTTAGCAATGTGAGTGTCAAAAGAAAGGCCACTGTCAACCTGGGTCCCCAGGTCCCTGATAACCTCTTCTGTGCTTAATGGATTGCCCCTATATGGTAGCTTGGGGTTACCTTGTTTTTCCCGAAGGTTATGAATATACATTTTTTGGCATTTAACGTCAGGCCATGGCTCTGGCACCAGCTATCAGTTTCCGTGAGACCCCTCTGAAGGATATCTGTGTCCGATGTACATTCCACTATGGCGCCCAGTTTGCAGTCATCTGCAAACTTTGTCAGCCATAGTCCTCCTATGTTTGCCTGTACTTCTGAGAAGTAGATGCCGAACAACAGGGGGCCAAGGACTGAGCCCTGTGGGACACCACTTGTGGACCGGCTTGGAGTCTGACATGGCGCCAGCAACTCTAACCCTGTGGGTTCTGTCTTTTAGCCAGTTTGCAACCCATCTTGTGACATATGGGTTTACATTTAAGCTGGTATGTTTCTCTATAATACCCGAGTGGGGTATTGTGTCGAAAGCTTTTGCAAGGTCAAGGTAGGCTGTATGGACTGCCTTTCCCTCATCAATGGCCTTGGTGACTGTTTCGAAGAAGTCGACCAAGTTCAAAAGGCATGATCTGCCCTTGACAAAGCCAAACTGGGTCGGGTCCAATGTCTGCAAGTCCCCTATGTCTTTGTTTATGAGTTCCATTATGATCCTCTCCATAGCTTTGCAGACCAGGCTTGTTAAGCTTATGGGGCGGTAATTACCAGGGTCCGTAGAGGCACCACCTTTGTGGAGTGGGACCACAGTTGCCGTACGCCACTCCTTGGGCACGTATCCTGTGGTAAGGCTAAGATTAAGCAGCTGCCTTATATGCGGGTTTAGTTCCTCGTTGAGTTCGTGTAGCACACAGCCGGGGACACCATCCGGTCCCATTGATGCTGTGTTTTTAGCTTTAGAGAGAGCAGCTTTCACCTGCGCATTTGAGATGTCTGGGAGGCTACACTCAGCTGGGATAGTTATCTCTCCTTTTGGGGGGGGAGAGGGGGGTGAAGTTTGCAATGAACCTGTCTGCCAGTATGTTGGCAATGTCTGTGGGTTCAGTGATTTTTGTATCATTTTGGACTAATTCTGAGCATATCTGGGAGTTTCCACCCAGGTTTCTAACATAGCTGAAGAAGGCCTTATGATTGTCTTTTGAATATATGGCAATTTTTCTCTCAAAGTTGGCCTTGGATGATTTTATGAGTGCTCGTATATTTTTACTTATAATGATCAAGGGTGTCTTCTCTTTTATGGATTTTGCTCTATCATGTAACAGCTTTCTCCTCTTATTGTAAAGTTTGTTTATGGCTGGGGTCCACCAGACTGGACGTTTGCCCTTGGTGGAAAGAGTCTTAGTTTTATTAGGGATTGCCTGATCCATGCAGTCCTGGAGGTGTTCGTAGAAGGCATTTGTAAGGGTTTCCGCAGCTTGGGTTGTGGTTTCCACTGGCTCGGGGGCCTTGAAGGATACCACACCAGTCTTGAGTAGTGTGAAGTTTGCTTTAGAGAAGTTCTTTACTGTGGTCTTTTTTGTTTGGGGTGGGGGCGGGATGTGGATTTCCAGTGAGATTAGTTTGTGATCTGATCTCACCAATGAGGGATATACTTCCGGTGTGGAGCATTTTGTCCCCATGTTTGTGATGATGAGATCTAGTATATTTTCTCCTCTTGTGGGAACGGTGACTAGTTGTTCCATGGCATTTGAATTTATGAACTCCAGGAACCTTTGGGCTAGAAAGTTGGGGCTTGAGTAATGTTCCCAGTCTATATTCGGGTAGTTGAAGTCACCCAATATAATGGTGTTTGGAGATACATTTATACCCTCCAGTGTCTTCAGGAAGGCTGTGTGGGGTTCCTGAGTTTGAGAGGGTGGCCTCTGTAACATGCTACAAATTGTAGAGCAGTTTTGCCTATGGTTAATTGCATCTGGATGTTGATTGCTAGACAGCCCAAGCTTTCCTCTCCCAGCCTTCATATTTTGTTTTCTTCCCACAAGGATTCTACTAGAAAAATTTACAAGAGTAAAGGGAAAAGATTTGTTCTTAGGACCTTAAAAATGTAGAGCCCTTTTCAGCACCAATTTCAAGTGTCCTTGAGTTTTTAGCTACAATTTTCAATGAAGGTGCTAGTTCCTCAACTATTGGAGTATGATTAGCAACCATTTCCAACTTTCATCTGGGAGTAAATGTTTAGCTTCCTCTAAACTTTGAAAAGCCTTTCTAAGAGCAACCTTTTTACTTACACCTCCAGTAAAGGATCCTACCTCTCCTTGGGCTTTAAACATTGTACTTCAGGCCTTGACTCAGCTCTCCTTGAACCTTCGGCCAAATCCAATCTAAACTTTTTGACCTGGAAAAACTGTTTTCTTAGTTGCAGTTACATCTGCCAAAAGTGTCTGAACTTCAACCATTGTCCTCTAAGCATCATTTAGTTTTTCACAAGGTGGTTTCCGAGTCTGATATTAATCAGGTCATTAATCTTTGTGCTCTTTCCAAATTTTTCAAACAAAGGTGAGAATTTGTTACATTTCTTAGATGTACACAGACAGTTATGTTTCTACCTTCACAGGACTAAGGATCTTAAAAATTCAAACAATTGTTTTTCCTTTTCACATTCTAGACTAGGCAATCTAGTATCTAAAGTTACTCTGCCTAAGTGGTTAAGAGATATTACAATTATTTATTGAAAAGTAGGCTTAGCTTTAGCAAAACCACACAGAGCCTATTGCACCAAGTCTATGGCAGTCTAGTTTACATTTTTGTCCAGAACTTCCCTGGATGATATTTGTGCAGCTGCAACTTGGGCTAATCCTCATACCTTTGTTGTTCATTACAGATTTCAGCTGGTCTCTAGGGGAAGAGCAGTGTTTGGTTCAGCTGTGCACCTGAATATCCTTTCTTATAGTCATCCCAGGATTTAGGTAGCTGGGGAACTCTGTCCCAACAGTTGGGGAATGAATGAAAATAGATAGCATTAGATAGTTATCCACTCACCCTAAAGGTCCATATGTGTTGTCCAATTTCATTCCTCATATTCCAACCCACCTACCCCCTTCCTTGTTCTACTCTTGGGGATATCTTAGAATATTGTAGGAACTTGTGTTCCTTATCTGAGCTCCAGTTTCCATTCTTTTCTTAATTTCCACTATGTTTAGTCATATGGGCAGTAAACTATATCTGAGATATGTTAGGTTGGTGGGACATTATGGGTAAAGGGAGGAACTCAAGAGTTCAGGGATCCTACGATCTGGAAGAAGTGGGTGAGTTGGATCCGGTCTGATCCAAACCCAACAGTTAAGGAAGAATGAAAATGGACAACCCAGATTATTGTGAGTACATCACCTTTTTCCAAGAATAAAAAGTTGAGTAAGGCAAAATGTGAGAAAAAGAAGGAAAAAAAGAAATGTCCATGGTGTGAGAAGCCTAGGATGGCAGGAGACAGATAAGAGTACTGCAGGATGTGTGTATGTGGGTGGTGGGGGTGAAGCAGTAGGCAGTGCCTAGGGCACCATTTTCCCTAAGAATAGCTTTGTACACACAGTTGTAATACATTATTCTTCTAGTAAATGTCAGCAACTGTGAATGCCCCTCTGATATAGGCTTATGTACCTCATTATGTTGGCCCATCGTGATGCAAGAGCATTGTTATTGAAGTTGTCTGTGTGTACTACTACTACTTAAACTCTACAGCGTGAACTAAAAGGTTGCTTAGTAGGGATGGCAGTGACAGGGTGATAGTCTAGAAGTATCCAGGAGGCCCCCAAATTGACATTTGCTGTTGGCCCCCAAAATGCTAACACCAGCCACAACAGAGTTACCATCTGCTTGAGTTGATGGTAGTGCAGGTGACTTCTACTGCACCGACTGAAAAGAGTAGAAGTTGTTCCCTGATGCCCTGGCCAAATTTCCTCCAATAGTATGAATATCTCCTCAGGAAAAGAGGCAGATAGTCTAGCGGGACTAACCTATAAACAAAAGGTGAAATTAAAAAAATGAATAACATTCTTTTTAATATAAAAATGATATGCAGTTTTCACATAAATATAGTTCTTACAAAAAGATGACTTTGTGAACAACTCAAAAGGAAAATTACCCTGATTACTATCAAAATGAGTCATAATAAAAGTGCATACCAGTTTTATTTCTCTTAAAAGTGAAAACTAAAAAGCTTGAACTTTACTGTATTTTTTCTAAAAACACATTAACCTTAGTTAACTGTGCAGTTAAATAACAAAAGATAGTGTATATTACATAAAAAGGGATAGACTTTATCCATTCTCCATTGTATAGATAAATCCTTTGCATTTCATTCAGTACTGGATTTGCAGAAGTACGGCTGTCGCTGCCTCCATTGCACTACCCTTTAATTAAAAAGTGTGTCTGTAGGAGAAGATACTATTATGTAATATTAATTAAAGCAAATACATTTCTGTAGTAGATGTGCTGGTACAAATAACTAAAAAACTTCATTACCATTTCTATCCCAGTTTCACTGTATGCAGTGGTATATCAACAATTGAGACAAGTTGGTGCTCTCAATTCTCAAGGTTAAATAATTTGTTATATTTAAAAAATTCCAAGAATTGTTGGTGGAAGAATGATTTTTGCATGATGATTAAAATATCATCTAACCAAATGCCCCCCCCCCCCCCCAATCTAAGACTGTTTTGCTGCATCAAATGGCCAAAAATATTGCCAGTTCAGTGATTGACATTCGTTATGCGAAAGATGCTAAGAGAGGCAGTATAGTTGTTTTAGATGCTGTTTTTTATGAAAAAAAAATGTGGAATTATTAAATGACATTTTTATATAACAATTTACAAAATTAATGCATGTTATCAAAATATTGATTTTAGTATTGTTACATGTGCTGCTACATGATGCTAAACTTCACTTAGATGTTTATAATTTAATTCAAGTAGATAACCTAAACTGCTCTTCTTTTTTAATTCCTAAAGCACATAAATGTGCTGCTAAGTCCATAATTTCATGCAGTTTTTGCATCAAAAGGAGGGTAAGACAAAAACATTTTATTTACTTAGATATTTGAGTAACCTCACAAAAATTATACTTAAATGAGGAATGTTAAGTTGTCAGTCTCACCTTCATTCTTGCTGGATGGGTTCGGAGCCGATCATCTGCTCCGACTCGGCCAATACTAAAGCTCGAGAGCTAATTCCACCGGCTCGAGGCTCCCCTATATCCCACAATGCTAGGCAGTAACTACTCAGATCTCGTTTGCCGCTTAGCTGCGAGGTGCTTTCTTCTACTGGCTCTGGCAGGTTAGTGAGTTTTTTCTAGTCAAAAACTTCAATTTTCTACCCCTATCCTTTCTATTTAGTTTAGTTTATTGTACAGGGTATCCCTTTAGTTTAAATCGGGTCTCCCTCGATTTTATTCCCTTTTTATTCCCTTTCAACTTCTAGGCCTGTGGCTCACTCCCCTTTTTCCCTTGTCATTTTAGTGTGACTGGGTTTTTTCTTTTGGTTAAAGGGTGTGTCTGTGTGTTGTGTCTGTGTCCTTTGATATACAGTCTCCTCTTTTAGGATGTCTAAAGACTCCAAGGTCTCAGGCTTCAAGAAGTGTGATTCGTGCTGTCAGAAAATGTCTCTGACAGACGGTCACACTTCGTGTCTATTGCCTGGGACCTTTGCACCTGCAGGACTCCTGTGCTGTTTGCCATGCATTCAGCCCTAGAGTCCTGCAGGAACGCAAAAATAAACTTATTCTTCGAGGCTTATTAAAGCCTGAAGGCCCCTCGACCCAGTCTGCGTCGGGGAAGCCTTCAAAGACTTCCAGGCCATCGGCTCCAGCTTCAGAACTGTCTGCTGAGAGCATCAAGGCTGCTTCGACATCGGCTCCGGCTGGAGTCGATGTTTCAAAGACTCAAACCGTTACCTCGGCTGCGGCTGGAGCCGAGGTTGCTAAGACTCAGTCTGCTCTGATAGTCTTATCGGAGCCACCTTCAAAGAAGAGGTCGAGGTCCCCTTCCATCGGCTCCATCCACTTGGCCCTGGGATCCCCTCTTCTGTCGGAGCGGAGCCATAGGTCCCATTCCTCTCGGTCCTCCAGGCTGTCACCATGACTTACAAAGGGTGGTGAATAGACTTCTCAAGTCCAAGGCACTGGCCTTAATGCTGCATAGCCCTACTCAACAGTCAGCGGCTATTCCCATCCCTGCTTCTGTTCCTCCTCCGACTCTTCTGAGTTCAGAGCTGGGGCTCGTCGAAGCCATGGCTGTCGGTGCGTCGGAGCCCGATACCTTCCCTTCCGGCTCAGTCGTCTGCTCCGATCTCCTCCTTGGAGGGATCACGGTGCCAGGCTTCCCTTGTCAGCTCCAAGGGGGCGAGTGGCATCAGACCCTTGTCCGACCCCGTTCTCCCTCTCTGAGCATCGGCGCTGGTGAGTTCGGATCCGACATCGGCCTCGGAGCCGTCCCTGTCGGTGCTGGGGGGGGGGGTCCTTGTCTCCTCGGAGTGGGGACCTTCGGCCTTGGCTGATAGGGGTGCCTTCGAGGTCATGCGGAGCGTGTTAGACCCCGTGTCTACCCCACAGTCTGCTCCGTCAGCTCCTCCCTCTTCAGTGCCTGCTGTGGTTTCTACTCACCCCCTCGTAACAGACCGTAGAGAGCCAGCTCCTCAGGTTTCCCGATTGGGAATATCCTCTTCTTCCGAGGCTTCTCCTGATCTGTCAGGGGAACCTCCTCGGAAGAGACAGTGCAAGAGGAAGCACATTGACTCCCCTGAGTCTATCACCTCTGACACTGACTTGGAGGAATCTGAAGGTTCCCCTCGGTCCCCCTCTGAGGATGTCTCTTTTGCTGACATCCTTGAAATCCTTAAACAGAGGGGGAACTGGCCCGCCCTTAACCCTTCAGAGGACGAGTCGGTCTACCTTGAGGCGTTTGGCTCTCGCCCTTCTACCTCCTGGGTGTCTCCTCCCTTTGACCCCCTCATGGAAGTGGTGGCAAGGAAGGCTTGGACTGCCCCTGATTCGGTGGAACCTACCCCAAGGAGGCCGTCAAAATTTATTACTGCCCCAAAAGAGAAACAGTTCCTATCCAAAGGTGTCTCTGTTGATGCCATGGTGGTGGCCGCAGCCACTAAGAAGGAATTGGCCGATCCTTCGGTACCTGTCCATCCTCCTAATAAGGAGTCTGGGACCATGGACAGGTACGGTAAGCGGATATTTTCCTCAGCGACCTTTGCCATGCGGTCGCTGAACTACTTGTGTCACTTCACCCATCTCCAGAGGGATTTACTCAAGGATATGGGTGAGACTATGCAGGATCCAACAGCTGAGGGGTTCCAAGACAAAATGAACTCCCAGTTGGCAACCCTGAATTCGATTGTCAACTCCTCCATGCGCCTTATCTCATATGCGGCTGATGGGGCGAGTAGGGCCGCAGGCACAGGTGTAGCTTTACGACCCCACACCTGGATGCAGCTTTGCAATTTTGCGGACCCTTTCAAGGCGTCCTTCACCAATTCCCCCTTTGATGGCTCAACGTTGTTTGGACCTCAGGTGAAGGATACATTGACTAGGTGCGAGCAGGCAGGTAAGACTCTCTCTGCCGTGGGAGTCAGTTTTTCTACCCCTTCCAGACCTTATCCCAAAGGTCGGGGGGGGGGATGTGGTTCTGCAAACCACAAGGAGTCTCATCTGACGCACAAAGTCGATTCCCCTCTAGAGGCAGAGGGGGAACAATAGACGCCGCTCTAGGGGCAGAGGTGGTCCGCAAAACCAGGGTAGCAGAGAGACTTTCTCTGATAAACCCTTTCAGCATCCCTGAGGAGCTGCCCGGCTGTCCACCTTCGGAGGCAGTCGGGGGAAGTTTATCACTGTACCCAAAAGCCTGGCTTTCCCTCACTCAAGACAAATGGGTACCGTCGATCATATCCGAGGGTTACAAAATCCCCTTTATTCACATCCCATCCCAACCGAAAGGATCCCTTCCAGACGTTTCACCCAGTCTAAGGGAACAAGCAGCATTAGAAATATCAAAGCTGCTGTCAAAAAGAGCTTTCCAGCCAGTCCCAGCAGACCAGCAAGGATCCGGAATCTACTCCAAATTCTTTTTGGTACCAAAAAAAACAGGGGACTGGAGACCAATACTGGATCTCAGCAAGCTAAAGAAGTATGTGAAGAAAACAAAATTCCGGATGGTCATGCTACAGTCCATTCTACCCTTCTTGGGTCAGGACAACTGGATGTGCTCGATATCCCTTCGGGATGCGTACTACCATATCAAAATGCACAGACGCTCCAGGAGGTTTCTCCGCTTCAGGCTGGGAGCCAGTCACTACCAGTTCAGAGCCCTGCCCTTTGGTCTCACTACAGCTCCCCGAGTGTTCACCAAATGTATGGCAGTGGTCGCGGCTCACTTGAGACGTCAAGGATTCCAGGTGTTTCCATATTTGGACGACTGGCTCATTACCGCCACCACCAAGCGTCAACTTCTTCTATCCAGAGACTTCATCCAAACTTGCCAAGCTCTAGGCATTTCAGTAAATTTCGAAAAATCTACCTTGTCAATCTATTACCTTTATAGGCGCCACCTTAGACACAGTTCATCTTTCCGCCAGCCTAACAGAGCAAAGAGTATCAGATATCCGCAAACAAGTTTACCTTCTACTTCAGTGCAACAAGATCAAAGCCCAGGGTAGTCTTGAAGGTATTAGGACTCATGGCAGCTACTATTACACTCCTCCCCTTAGCTCGTTTTCACATGCGGATCCTCCAGTGGATGCTGTTTTCTCAATGGTCCTTCCAACAGCTCCCGATGTCTCACATCATCCTGCTAACCCAATCATGCAAGAATCACCTGTCTTGGTGGATCACATCACCTCAAGTTCTCCAGGGCAGACCCTTCATCCCCCCCCCCCAAATCGCCACGGTGATGACGGGCGCCTCCCTGATCGGGTGGGGGGGGGCATTATCAGGGCAGTCCAGGACACGTGGCAGTCTTTCGAGTGCCACTTGCACATAAATGTCTTAGAGATGAGAGCAGTGCTTTTAGCATTGCAAGCCCTTCAGGACACTCTTCCCACAGGGACTATCACAATTCTGACGGACAACATGTCCGTAGTGTGGTACATCAACAAACAGGGTGGAACCAAGTCCTACCCCTTGTATCGAGAGGCACTCAGACTTTGGCAGTGGGCGATTTCTTCTCAGCGTTTTTTGATAGCAATGCACATTCCCGGGAAGTCCAACGTGATTGCGGACAAGTTGAGCAGGGCTATTCTCATGCCTCACGAGTGGTCTCTCAAAAAATCAGTGCTGGAAGAAATTTTTCGAAGATGGGGCCGGCCTTGCTGCGATCTTTTTGCTACTCCCCAAAACATCAAGTGTCACGACTTCTTCACCCTCTTCCCTTTACCAGGCCAACCCACCAGAGACACTCTAGTCCATGATTGGCCCCGGGGACTTCTGTACACTTTCCCCCCCTTTCCACTGATCTCTCAATTAATTCAGAAAGCTATTGCCTCGAGAGTCACCATGATCCTCATTGCCCCTTACTGGCCTCGACTGATATGGTTTCCGTTCCTCCATCATTACCTCTTGGAGCAGCCTTGGCATCTGGACCCAGTGCCAGATCTTTTGACCCACCAGTCGGGCCAGCTGCACCACTCCCTCCAATCTCTCAACCTCACAGCGTGGTTTCTCCGATTGCTACCCTAGCCAGGCTTCCCTTAATCTCTCATTCGGTCCGTAACATCCTGATAGCCTCTCACAAGTCTTCTACCAGAAGGATTTACAATACTAAGTGGAAGCATTTTTCCTTCTGGGCAGCATCCAAAAATATAGACCCCTTCACTGCACCTGTCCAGTTTATCCTAGACTTCCTGGCAGAGCTCTTTCATTTAGGCTGTTCCTCATCTACCATTAGAGTACAACTAGCTGCTATATCTAACTTTCATGTAGGTGTCTCGGACTCCAGTATCATGTCCCATAAACACTGCAAAGCCTTTCTAAGAGGTATCTTTTTGCTCAAGCCCCCAATCAAAGATCCCCCACCTCAGTGGGACTTGAATTTGGTCCTAGCATCCTTGATTCTCCCCTTCAACCTCTTGCTTCATGCCCTCTTAAATTGCTCTCATGGAAAACACTTTTTCTAGTAGCCATAACATCAGCTAGAAGGGTATCTGAACTTCATGCTCTTTGCAGTCATCCTCCTTACTTAGTTTTCCATAAAGACAGGTTGTCCCTCTGGACTAATCTGTCCTTCTCGCCTAAGGTTTCCTCTGAGCAAACCTAAACCCGACAATTGATCTCCCCGTCGTCTTCCCTGATTATTCCAACAGGTCGGAACAAAAGTTACATTTTCTAGATGTTCATTGCCAACTTCGATATTATTTAGACAGGACTAAACAGTTCAGGAAATCTGACCAGCTCTTCCTGTCTTATGCGGAAGGGAAATTGGGCCTTCCAGTTTCTAAAGTGTCCCTTTCAAGATGGCTTACCTCTATAATTACCTTCATCTATGAAATCAGACATAAAAAACTGCCTTCAAGACCTAGAGCTCATTCAACTAGGGCATTAGCTACATCTGTAGCTTTTCAGGACAGTCTACCAATAGATTCCATTTGTGCAGCAGCCACATGGGCTTCTCCTCGTACCTTTATTTCGCATTACAAATTGGATATGGCCTCCAGAAACCGTGCCAACTTTGGTTCCACTGTTCTCAAGAGTCTGTTCCGATAAGCCACCCGGGGTAAGGTGGTAGGGACGCGGTCCCATCCAGCAAGAATGAAGGTGAGATTGACAACTTAACATTGAGAAGTTATGTACCTACCATAACGTTCCATGTTAGTTGTCTTCTTCTCGCCTTCTTTCTTGCGTCCCACCCTCCTTCCCCCTAGCCTGGACAGACCGATAGGAATTTTTGGGATCTTCCATTGGGGTTTCCTTCCCACATGTTCTACCACCTCTAATTCTCCCTTTTACGTTTGTGGTAGCTTACATACAGGTTTATATAGAGGTGGGTTCTTTTTCTCTCTTCTCCAGACTATGGAGACCAGAACTGCTTGGTTTTAGCTATCAAACGAGATCTGAGTAGTTACCGCCTAGCATTGTGGGATATAGGGGAGCCTCGAGCCGGTGGAATTAGCTCTCGAGCTTTAGTATTGGCCGAGTCGGAGCCAAGGATCGGCTCCGAACCCATCCAGCAAGAAAGAAGGCGAGAAGAAGACAACTAACATGGAACGTTATGGTAGGTACATAACTTCTCATTTTGTGAATTTTAAATAGGTTAAATTCTTTAAGCCATGAGACTTGAGAGAGCACCAAAATTGTTTTTGTTATGAAGGTGCTACATCATTATACAGTGATTCCTCAAGAAGTGGAAATATAAATGGTAAGGAGCATTTTGGTTAATTTGCACCAACATGTCTGCTAGGAAATACAAGATAATTTTTGCCTGCTTGACTTAATATTAGTGCTTCAAAGGCGTGCTTTTTAAACAGATTAAGGGTGTTGCGATGGGGACAGCAATAACCCTCATGTTTGTAAATTTAGTTTTGAGTGAATGGGAAGGGATGTGTCTGTACAATTTAGAACTGTTTAAGTCTGTTTTGTATGTGTGACATATTGATTTATCTTTTTTTATATTTAACAGCACAGACATTGAGTATAATGTGTTACTGAAGCTATACAGCAAAGCTGAAGCTTTTTGAATTTTACATTTGAAGTCAAACTAGTATATGCTTTCTGTATGTTATGATTCATTTTGACTGGGATCAGGGAGGGTTTTCTTCAGAGTTGTACAGCAAACCATCTTTCTGTAACAACTATATTCATGCAAAGAGTGTACACCCCTTCTTTATTGAAAAGAGTAATACGAGTCAAACTTGGAGTTGCTCATTAACCACAAAGCGCACTCTGAAAGAATAAGAACATATACAAAAATTGTTTGTTGACAGAGAGGCTATGATTATCTTTTAACACATCTTTTTTTAAAGATGATGATGTGAAGACAAGCTTTTGATGTTCTGTTAAGAAATGCGAGTATTTTTCCTCATGTTATGGCAAGAATATGATAGAAATGCAGATGGAGAAATGCAGATGGAGAAGGAAAACATAGATGTTAAGTTGTCTATCTCGCCTTCTTTCTTGCTGGATGGGTTCGGAGCCGACCTCTGCTCCGACTCGGCCACTCTAAAAGCTCGAGAGTTGGTTCCACCGGCTCGAGGCTCCCCTTATATCCCACAATGCTAGGTGGTATTACCTCAGATCTCGTTTGCCGCTACAGCTATCGAGACGTGTTGCTTCACCGGCTTCAGGTTAGTGTAGGAAATAGTTTAAAAAGTTGATTAGAAACCCTTTAATTTAGTTTTCCATACAGTTTCCCCTTACCTTAAAGGTCTTTGATCCCTTTAGTCTAGTTCTTAACCTTTTTTTTACCTTAAGAACTTATATGTTCTTCCCTTAGGCCTTCGGGCCCTCCCATTCCCTTGGAGTGTATGTGTTTTCTGTAGGGACTTAATAACACTAAACAGCTAATTTATTTAGTTTAAGTTTTAGTTTAAGTTTTCTGTTTTTAGTTTATAGTGTAATCGGTGTGTTTGTGTTTGTGTGTGGTTACACTTGTTCCTTGATATGTCCAAGGATTCGAAGGTCTCAGGCTTCAAGAAGTGTGACTCGTGCTGTCAGAAAATGTCTCTGACAGACTGTCACACTTCTTGTGTATACTGCCTGGGACCTTTACACCTGCAGGACTCTTGTGCTGTATGCCATGGCTTCAGCCCTAGAGTCCTGCAGGAAAGAAAGAACAAGCTCATTTTAAGGGGCTTGCTTAAGCCTGAGGGTCCCCCGACTGCTACTTCGGCCTAAGGCATCGAAGTCTACTACGACATCGGCTCTGGCTGGAGCCGATGACACTTGAACTGCTACTTCTGTGGTTCCCTCGGCTCCGGCTGGAGCCGAGGCATTGGAAATTTCTGAGTCGGCTCCGATCAGACCATCGGAACCGACATCTAGAAAGAGGTTCAGGTCACCGTCCCTTGGCTCCGTTCATTCGGCTCCAGCATCTCCCTTGCTGTCTGAACGGAGCCATAGATCTCACTCCTCTAGATCATCGAGGCTTTCGGATCATGACCTTCAGAGGGTAGTGAGTCGACTTCTTAAGTCCGAGGCACTGGCCCAAATGCTTCAGAGCCCGACTCATCAGTCGATGCTTAACCATATCACTCAAAATGTTCCTCTTCCGACTCCTTTGAGCTCGGAGCCGGGGCGTTTCGGAACCGAGACTGTGGTAGTGTCGGAACCGATACAATTGTCTTCGGTTCCTTAGTCGGCTCCGATTTCTTCCTTGGAAGAATCTCGGCGCCGGACTTCCCTCGTCGGCTCCGAGGGGGTGAGTGGCATCGGACCCTTGTCCGACCCCGCTCTCCCTCTTGGCGCTTCGGCGCTGGTGAGTTCGGCTCCGACATCGGCCTCGGAGCCATCGCTGTCGGTGCCGAGGGAGGTTTTCAGCTTTTCGGTGCGGGGACCTTTGGCTCTGCCTGACAGAGGTGCCTTCGAGGTCATGCGGAGTGTGTTGGAACCTGGTTCAACACCACAGTCGGCTCCGTCCGTCCCTCCCTCTTCGGTGCCTCAGGTTATGTCTGCTCACTCCCTCATCCCAGACCGCAGAGAGCCAGCTCCTCAAGAATCCCCTGTGGGGATCTCATCCTCTTCCGAGGCCTCTCCTGAATTGGCAGGGGAGCCCCCTAGGAAGAGAAAGCGCAAGAGGAAGCACATAGACTCACCTGAGTCTGTCACCTCTGACACGGATTTAAAGGATTCCGAGGGTTCCCCCCGTTCCCCTTCTGAAGATGTCTCTTTCGCGGATATTCTAGAGATCCTGAAACAGAGGGGAAATTGGCCAGCCCTTAATCCTTCGGAGGATGAATCTGTGTATCTTGAGGCGTTTGGCTCTCACCCTTCCACCTCCTGGGTGTCCCCCCCTTTGACCCCCTCATGCAGGTGGTAGCTAAAAAGGCTTGGACGGCTCCTGACTCTGTGGACCCCACCCCCAGGAGACCTTCAAAGTTTATCACAGCACCAGCAGATAAGCAATTTCTGACTAAGGGAGTTTCTGTGGATGCTATGGTGGAAGCTGCTGCCACTAAGAAGGAGCTAGCTGATCCTTCGGTGCCTGTCCATCCTCCTAACAAGGAATCTAGGTCTATGGACAGGTACGGGAAGCGGATGTTTTCGTCAGCGACCTTTGCTATCGTCGCTGAACTACCTCTGTCATTTCACTCATCTTCAAAGAGACTTGATCAAGGAAGCGAGTGAGATGTTAAAGGATCCTACAGCTGCGGGTTTTCAGGATAAGATGAACGCTCAGCTGGCTACCCTAAATTCTATAGCTAACTCCTCCATGCGCCTCCTCTCATATGCGGCTGATGGAGCGAGCAGAGCCGCAGGGACAGGTGTGGCCTTACGGCATGCCTGGATGCGGCTATGCAATTTTGCGGACCCCTTTAAAACGCGTCTTTCACTAATTCCCGTTTGATGGATCATCCTCTTTGGTCCTCAAGTGAAACAAACCTTGACGAGGTGCGAGACGGATGGCAAAACTCTTTCTGCCGTCGGAGTCCGTTTTCTACTCCTTCTAGGCCTTACCCCAAAGGCCAGAAAAGTGGGAAAATGTGGTTCCATAAACAATCTCAAGGGACTTTGCCTGACGACAGAGTCGGTTCCCTCCAGAGGCAGAGGGGGAACAATAATGGTAGACGCCGCCCTAGAGGCAGGGGGGGGTCCGCAGAACCAGGGCAATCGAGAAACCTTTTCCGATAAGCCCTTCCAGCATCCCTGAGGTGTTGCCCGACTGTCCACCTTCGGAGGCAGTCGGGGGAAGATTGTCACTGTACCCAGAAGCCTGGCGATCCCTAACTCAAGACAAGTGGGTACAGTCCATCATTTCCGAAGGCTATTCCATTCCGTTCTTTCGTATTCCAAATCAATCAAAAAAATCCCTTCCAGATGTTCCACCCGCTCAAAGGGATCAAGCAGCGTTGGAAATGTCAAAGTTGGTTGCAAAAAGAGCCATTCAGCCAGTGCCAGTAGACCAGCAAGGATCCAGAATCTACTCCGAGTTCTTTTTGGTTCCAAAGAAAACAGGGGACTGGAGACCCATTTTGGATCTCAGTATCTTGAACAAGTCGGTCAGGAAAACAAGATTTCGGATGGTCATGCTACAATCCATCCTACCCCTATTGGGAAAGGAAAACTGGATGTGCTCTATAGACCTCCAGGATGCGTACTATCATATAAAAATGAACAGACGCTCCAGGAGATTCCTCCCCTTCAGGCTGGGAACCAGTCACTTTCAATTCAGAGCCCTGCCCTTTGGACTCACCACTGCCCCCCGGGAGTTTACCAAATGCATGGCAGTGGTAGCTTCTCACCTGAGACGTCAAGGATTCCAGGTGTTTCCATACTTAGACGACTGGCTCCTCACAGCTCCTACCAAGCATCTTCTTCTAATAGCCAGAGACTACACCTTTCGCATTTGTCAAAAGTTAGGTATCTCAATAAATTGCGAAAAGTCTGTTTTGTCGCCTTGTCATGCTATTACCTTCATAGGCGCAAATCTAGACACAGTCAACATGTCTGCGAGACTTACAGACCAAAGAATAGCAGACATACGCAAACTGGTCTCCCTTCTCTTCCACAGCAACAGAGTCAAAGTCATATTAGTTCTGAAAATACTGGGGATTATGGCAGCTGCTATCCCTCTACTTCTATTAGCCAGATTTCACATGAGAATCCTTCAATGGATGCTCTTCACACAATGGTCGTACCAGCAACTTCCGATGTCCCACACCATTATGATTACGCAAGCATGCAAGAATCATCTTCTTTGGTGGATTTCTTCCCCCCACCTCTTCCTGGGAAGACCCTTTGTTCCTCCCCCTCCGGTTGCTACTCTGACAACGGACGCCTCCCTGATCGGGTGGGGGGGGCATTATCAGGGCAGAACAGTCCAGGGCATATGGCAACCAGACGAACGCCACTTGCATATAAATGTTCTAGAGATGAGAGCAGTGCTTTTAGTGTTGCAAGCCCTTCAAGACTCTCTTCCCTTGGGAACGATAGCAATCCAGACGGACAACATGTCTGTAGTGTGGTATATCAACAAACAAGGTGGAACCAGGTCCTATCCCCTATGTCGAGAAGCACTCAGACTGTGGCAATGGGCGATTTCTTCTCAGCGGTTTCTGATAGCAACTCACATCCCCGGGAAGTCCAATCTTATCGCGGACAAGTTGTGCAGAGCTATCCTCATGCCTCACGAGTGGTCTCTGAAAGATTCTATTTTGGAGAAAATTTTTCTCAAGTGGGGTCAGCCTTGCTGCGACCTTTTTGCTACTCCCCAAAACAGCAAGTACAGAGATTATTTCACCCTATTCCCGTTACCAGGCCAGCCCAGCAGAGACGCTCTAGTCCAAGTTTGGCCCCGGGGACTTCTATATGCATTTCCTCCCTTCCCACTAATCTCTCAAGTGATACAGAAAGCTATCGCTCAGAAGGCCTCATTGATCCTCATTGCTCCTTACTGGCCTCGACAGGTTTGGTTCCCCTTTCTACATCAATTTCTGTTGGAGCAACCTTGGCATCTGGACCTAGTTCCAGATCTTTTGATCCATCAGTCGGGTCAGTTACATCGCTCCCTCCCCTCTCTGAACCTCACTGCTTGGTTCCTCCAGTTCCAACCTTAGCCAGGCTTCCTCAAATATCTCACTCTGTTCGAGATATTTTGATAGCTTCCCATAAATCTTCCACTCGGAAGATTTATCTGAGTAAGTGGAAACATTTCGCCTGTTGGGCTCAAGGAAGGGACATAGATCCTTTCACTGCTCCCATCCAAACAGTCCTTGATTTTCTAGCTGAACTTTTCCATGCAGGTTCATCTCCTTCTACTCTTAAAGTTCAATTGGCAGCTATATCTAACTTTCATGTGGGCATCTCAGATTCTGCCATCATGTCCCACAAGCTTTGCAAAGCGTTCTTGAAGGGAGTTTTTCTTCTTAAGCCTCCGATAAGAACTCCTCCTCCTCCTTGGGACCTTAATTTAGTTCTCACATCTTTGATTCTTCCCCCTTTTGAACCTGCAGCTTCTTGTTCAATGAAATTGCTATCCTGGAAGACTCTCTTTTTGATAGCCATTACTTCAACTAGAAGGGTCTCAGAACTTCATGCACTCAGCAGTCGACCACCCTATCTGTTGTTTCATAAGGATAGGGTATCCTTACGGACCAATCCATCCTTCTTACCTAAAGTAGCCTCTGCGGCAAATCTAAATCAAGACATAGACCTCCCTGTGTTTTTTCCTAACTTTTCTAACAGGTCTGAACAAAAATTGCATTGGCTAGATGTTCATCGTCAATTAAGATATATTATTTGGACAGGACCAAACAGATCAGAAAAACTGACCAGTTTGTTTCTTATGCAGAAGGTAGAGAGGGCCTTGCAGTTTCGAAGGTATCACTCTCTAGATGGCTAACATCCCTGATTTCCTTTGTGTATGAAATTAGACACCAAAAGTTACCTAACAAACCTAAGGCTCATTCGACTAGGGCTTTGGCTACCTCTATAGCTTTCCAAGACAGGCTGCCTATTGATACCATTTGTGCAGCAGCTACATGGGCTACTCCTCACACTTTCATTTCTCATTATAAGTTGGATCTAGCTTCTAGACATAGAGCTAATTTTGGTTCCACTGTTCTCAAGAGTCTGTTCCGATAGGCCACCCGGGACAAGGTGCTAGGGACGCGGTCCCATCCAGCAAGAATGAAGGCGAGATAGACAACTTAACATATAGAAGTTATGTTCTTACCATAACGTTCCATGTTAGTTGTCTTCTCGCCTTCTTTCTTGCGTCCCACCCTCCTTCCCCCTAGCCTGGACAGACTTAGAGGAGTTTGTTTGTGACCTGTCTTTCTACCACCTCTATTATATATATGTATATGCTATACTATGCATATATTCCCTCATCAGGTTTCAGGTCACCTTATTCCTTGTATAGAGGTGGGTTTTTCCCTTTCCATTAGTTTTGGATTTATTATTGGCTGGGCCTAGCTTACAAATGAGATCTGAGGTAATACCGCCTAGCATTGTGGGATAGAAGGGGAGCCTCGAGCCGGTGGAACCAACTCTCGAGCTTTTAGAGTGGCCGAGTCGGAGCCGAGGTCGGCTCCGAACCCATCCAGCAAGAAAGAAGGCGAGAAGAAGACAACTAACATGGAACGTTATGGTAAGAACATAACTTCTATTTATCTGATGATGTCAATTTTCATTCTATCCTCAGCTGTTGGGTTCGGATCCGATCCTCAGGTCCTACTCAAGCCATTTCTTTAGCTCATGGCCACCAAAAAGCTCTCAAGCTCCTCCATTACCCTTAATGCACCAACCCCTAACATACCCCAGATATCGTTTGCCACTTTCGCAATTAGAAGTGGTTGTCTTTCACTTTTGAGCAACAGCTAAAATGATAAGTGTCTTCAAATATTTATTTATCTATAATAGTTTTGTTGCTCGTCTGGTCAGGATAAAACAAAATAAGAAGTTATGTACTCACCATAATGTTCCATCTGAGTAGGTAAACTTTATTTGTCAGCAACCTTTGGGAATCAGATCCGACCTCGGATCCGAGCCGGCGGTTTTCAACAGCTTTAGATCCGAGCTCCAAGCTCCTCCCCCTACCTATAATCCCCTGCCAACCCTGACTGACCTCAGATCAAGTTTGCCCAACAGCAGAAAACTGCTAGCAATGACTAATCCCAAGATAAATGGGTAAAACCCATGGACCTGAGTATGAAAACAGTTGCAAGTGAAGGGGCAGGAGGGAGGGACGGTTGCTGACAAATGAAGTTTACCTACTCAGATGGAACGTTATGGTGAGTACATAACTTCTTAATCTGAAGTAGTTAAATTCATTTGTGCAGCAACCTTTGGGACAGAGTCCCCAGCTACCTGAACCTTGGGCAGCCTTTATGGAAGGATGTTCCGGAGCACTGTAGAGCCAAAGGATGCTCTCCCTCTGGAGATAATGTCCAATTTGTAGTGATTGATAAAAGTATGAGATGAAGCCCAAGTGGCTGCTCAGCAAATATCATCCAAAGAAACTCTAGCTCTGAAAGCCGCAGAGGTAGACATAGATCGAGTAGAGTGGGCATGGACTCCTTGATGTGCGGGCCTGCCCAAACTGTCGTATGCTAAAAGGATGCTTTGTGAAATCTATCTAGAGAGTGTGACTTTTGATACAGGTTTACCCAAGTTAAATTTGGCAAAGGAGACTAACAACTGGTCGGATATCCTATGACCAGATGTCCTGTGGATGTAGAAGCGAAGTTGTCTATGCACATCCAATGAATGTAATTTGTATTCCCCTTTGTTATGGTAGTTAGGAAAAAAGACCGGCAAGTTGATGGACCGGTTAATATTTGACTCTGAGGCAACCTTGGGAAGAAAGGAGGGATTGGTCCTGAGGTAAACTCTATCCTTGTGAAAGGTCAAGTAAGGGGGTTTTACACATAGGGCCTGTAGTTCAGAGACCCTTCGAGCTGAGGTGATAGCGACAAGAAAGGCTGTTTTCCATGATAAGAATTTAAGATCTATGGAGGCTGCAGGCTCAAAAGGGGGAGCTGTCAAGGCCTGAAGCACCAACGTTAAATCCCAAGGAGGGACCACCTCCTTCACTGGGGGTCTGAGCAAAAAGGTGGCCTTCAAAAAGGTCTTACACAATTTCGTGGTGATCAGAAGGGCCCAATTAATTTCCAACGTGATAATGAGTGATAGCTGCCAGTTGGACCTTGACTGTTGAGGAACTAGCTCCTTGATGAAACAGTCCTGACAGAAAGTCTAATACAGCGGGCAGGGGAGCTGTAAAAGGATCCAAATTTTTGCGTTCCGCCCAAATGGAGAAACGTTTCCATTTGCTGCTATAGATCTTTCTAGTAGAAGGCTTGTGCGCAGCTATAAGAATGGTTTTAACTGGGGAAGAGATACCGGGAGTCCTAGCTATGAGTGGAACTGGCGCAGCCAAGTCGTGAGCTTGAGGTTGTCCAGGTTTGGGACTGGGAGATCTATGGGGTGGGATATTAGATCCGGATGGGGATCCAGAATCCAAGGAGGATTCACAAGATGAGACCAAAGGTAAGGGAACCAGGTTTGACGAGGCCAAAACGGGGCAGTGAGTATTATCCTGCTCCCCAACCGACTGGCTTTCTGAAGAAACTTCAGCATTAGAGGAAGAGGAGGGTAAGCATAAAGAAGACCAGGAGGCCAAGCATACACCAGAACGTCTCTCAGGGGTTCCCTGGAGGGGGAAATGAGAGCAAAGTAGTTGTAACATTTTGTGTTCGAGGGAGAGGCAAAGAGATCACAACAGGGTTGACCCCATTTGGCGAAGATCCTATTTGCTATCTCGGGATTCAGAGACCACTCGTATGGTAACAGGATGGTGCGACTTAGTTTGTCCGCTAGGATGTTGGACCGTCCTGGAATTTGCGTTGCTATGAGAAAGCGGTTGTTGGAGACAGCACATTCCCACACTCTCATGGCCTCTCGACAGCGTGGGTAAGATCTGGTTCCCCCTTGTTTATTGATGTACCAGACAACCGACATGTTGTCCGTCTGAATCACAATCGTTCCTACGGGAAGAAGGTCCTGAAGTGCTTGCAATGCTAACAGCACTGCCCTCATCTCTAGGACATTGATGTGCAGTGAGGTCTCCATGAGGTCCCACGTGCCTTGGACTGTCCTGCCCGAACAATGCCCCCTCCCACCCTAGGCGGGAGGCGTCCGTGGTCACCGTGGCTACAGGAGGGGTCCTAGAAAAGGGGCGTCCTTGCTGAAGGTCTGGAGATTGGAGCCACCATAGGAGGGTCCTCTTGCAGGCCCTGCTGAGGGGGATGGGATGGCTCCGAGGGTAGTGAAGAAGGGACCACTGGACCAGGAGGGTCCATTGTAAGACCCTCATGTTCAAATGTGCCATTGGCAATAGGTTGATCGCTGCCGCCATCGAGCCAAGAGCCCTCAGGACCAATTTTGCTGGGGGAGCTGGAGATTGTAGAATGGCCTGCACATGTAGCCTCAGGGATAGTAGCCAGTCTGTGGTCAAGAAAGCTAGGAGCTTGTTTGTGTCCAGTCTGGCCCCTATGAAGTCTATAATCTGAGTCTGAGTAAGAGACTACTTCTCTATGTTGATAGTGATCCCCAGCCGGGGAGCTAGACGGAGAAAGTAGTTTCTGGCTGAACAGAGTAGATGCCTTGTCGGGCCGGTCAGGAGCCAGTCGTCCAGGTACAGAAGACCTGAATTCCCTGGAGCTTCAGGTGGGCCGCTATCACTGCTAAAACTTTGGTGAACACCCTGGGGGCTGTGGTGAGACCAAAGGGGAGGACCCTGAATTGGTAATGACTGGCTCCTAGCTGGAAGCGGATTAACCTCCTGGATCACCTGTCCATCAGAACGTGGTAGTACACATCCTTGAGGTCTATAGAGCACATCCAATCATTCTCCCGTAAGAGGGGGAGAATGGATTGAAGCGTGACCATGCGGAACTTCTCTTTGGTTACTGACAGATTCAGGGAAGAAAGGTCGAGGATTGGTCTTAAGTCCCTCATCTCTTTTGGCACCAAGAAGAACCTGGAGTAAAACCCGGACCCGCACTGGTCTGGGGGGAAGTGTTGGATGGCTCTTTTTTTCCCAGCAAATGTTTGATTTCCATATCTGCGGCCTCCCTCTGATCGGGTGGGACATCAGGGAAGTATCTGGGGCTGCGTGGGTAATGAGAGAAGGGAATATGATATCCTCTAGATATTATGCGAAGCACCCAGCGGTCTGTCGTGATGGACTCCCAAGCTGCTGGGTGCTTCAAGAAACGCCCCCCCCCCGACTGCCTCCAGAGTGGAGCAGTCGTGCAATCCCTCAGGGGTGTTGCGTGGGTTGGTCCGAGAAGGGTTCTCTGGATCCAAAGTTCTGCGGGCCCCCTCTGCCTATAGGGTGGTGTCCACCCTGCCCTCCTCTGCCACGGAAGGGCTGGAAGTCCGGAGTGGAACAGGACTTTTGCGACTTCCAGAACCACATTTTCTTCTGTCCCTTTTCGTTCTTAGAAAAGGACCTGTGGGGAGCAGAGATGCGGACTCTGGCAGACAACGTCTTCCCGTCCTTTTCACACTGGACCAAGGTATCTCGCATGGTTTTGCCAAAGAGGGCAGAACCATCAAAAGGGGCATTGGCGGACGACGCCTTGAAGGGTTCTGCGAAATCAGTGTCTGAGGCAGGCCTGACGTCTCGTAACGAGTCCCGCTCCGCTGGCTCTAGCGGCTCCTTCCGTGGCATGAGACAGAAGCTGCATAGAGGTGATAGATATGGATCGTAGAGTGGCCATCCAGGTGGAGTGCAATTGTTTGTCCTCCGCCAACATGGACTCGGGGGGGGGGGGGGGTGACGACGCAGCGTACTCTTTAATAAGGTCCCGCTGCAGTCGGAGCACGTGTGCCATGTAGTTCAGTGACCTCACCGAGAAGATCGCTGAACTAAACACCCGCTTCCCTAGGCGGTTCATCAACTGAGACTCCTTGCTCGGGGGATGAACTGAGGGACTCTCCTGAGCAAGTTCCCTCTTGGTGGCCGCCACCACCAACATGGCATCTACCGGGGAACGCTTACTCCAGTGTGACTTGTCAGAGGGTGGGCTAAGGATCTTGTCCGGGCGCTTGGGGACTGGCTCCACAGTGTCCGGCTCCTTCCACGGCCTGGTAGTGATCAAATCTACCAGGGGGTCGGCCGGAGGGGGCACCCAAGAGGTAGACGGGCCTGCTTCAAACGCCTCCAGGAACACGGATTCGTCCGAGGTAGGCTTTGGGGCAGACCACCCCCCCTTTATTCTGAACATCTCCATGATGTCACCAAATGAGACATCTTTGGGGGGGGTGATCTTGGGGAGCCTTCCTCTTCCTCCAAATCCGTGTCCTCAGTCAAGGACTCTGGGGAGTCCAGATGCCTCCTCTTGCACCTTCGCCAGGAGGGACTCCTCGGGGCTGTCCGAGGAGGTCTCACCAGCAACGTCTTGTTCCACTGGAACTACCTGGGACGTCAAAGCAGGCTGACCCTGGGGCCGGGTGATGGAAGCCGGGCTCAACTGAGAAGGAGTGCAGGGTGGAGCCGTGGCAAGGGTCGGGGGCCTGGAATCCCTTGACAGAACCCTCTCCACCACGTCGAATGCCGAGGGAGAGCTGCTCTCTCTGGGGTCCAAAAGCAGACTCTCCCTTGGATCCGACGGACGGATGGGGCCGACGCCGGCACCGAAGCGGTCGGATCCAATGGACCAACATGCTCCGACCCGGACGGAGCTGAAGGCATACAGATACCGCCGGATCCGAAGCTCAGCCCTCTGCTCTGAGAGCTCGGATCCGAAGAAAATGGACCCGACAGACTCGATGGAAGTGTCGGCGCTGAAGTACCCGAGACTATCGGCGCCGACACACCCTCGGCTCCAAGGGTGGCCAGCTCCGAAGACTCCAAACCTGGGAAACGGGATGGAGAAGGAGCTATCGGGGCAAAGAAGGGGGTCGAGCTCCCCCCCCCCCCCAGAGGGGGGGAGGCACGAGCACTCCCATCTGCAGTTGGGCCTGGAGGAATCTTCTCATCATCCGGTCCAAATCTGCATCTGTGAGACTTCTTGTGGATCTCGACGAGGCCACCGAGGCGGGGTGGGAGTGTTACCTCGACGGAGATCGGGCCTCCCCCACCTCAGGACCTGGTGAAAAGCACGGGGACTGGACCCGAGAAGGAGGAGAACCAGAAGACCTGGAGGCAGAAGACCGCTTAGCCGGGGGGGGTCGAAGCGGAGGCCTCGGCCCGCCACTTGTGGTGCTTCTCCCTCATCCTTTCTTTCCTAGCCTCCCTCTCCTCCGGGCCTAAGGCGGTAGGTTGAGTCCCGGTTGGGGGGAGGGAAGCAAGAGTGGCAGCCGCTGCGGGAGCCACGGAAGGACCGGAGGTAGAAGCCGAATCCGGAGGCAGAAGACCCGCCAGAATCAGCTTAGACCTCCGGTCCTTAAGTGCCCTGGGGTTGAACGCTGCACAAATGGTACAACCAGAGGACAGGTTTTCAACCCCAAGGCACAATGCACACCGAGTGTGGCCATCCGCTGGGGACAGCTTATGGCCACACTCGGTGCACTTAGAGAACATTAATTTTGGGGCCTCAGACATACTGAGAAAGTAACCCACACACACAAGGCCCCAAACACACACACACAACACTGACGGAACCACGAAGGTAGGGGAAGGATAACTATTAAGGTAAACTGAGAGTTTAGACTATAAGGGGATTAAACACGCACTCGCACCAAAATTTAAAGAAAAAGATTTAAAAAAGTAAAATTTTTTTCTCACGAAGAGACGAAACACCAGGAGACTCAGGATCAAGCTGCTGAACGAAACCGCGGCAAACTAGATCTGGGGTCAGTCAGGGTTGGCAGGGAATTATGGGTAGGGGGAGGAGCTTGGAGCTCGGATCTAAAGCTGTTGAAAACTGCCGGCTCGGATCCGAGGTCGGATCCGATTCCCAAAGGTTGCTGCACAAATGAAGTTACTTCAGATCTAACATTCGTGGGTTCTGTTGAGGCAGCTTTATTACACACAAGCACATCAGATATGAGGCTTTGTAACTTAAACTTATAAGCAGACTGACTACTGCACTCATACATGTTAACACTCTGGCTGTTCTCTCAAAATGGCACTGCTGCCTTCATGTGCTCTGTATTTGTGTGCACGTGCTACATCTGGAAATGCTTCTTAAAGGTACATACACATTCTGTGCTGTACAAGTTTATTATGTTCTTTTCTATAAATCCTCCTTCTTACACTCAGTGTAGTCCTTTACCACTGTTGGTAGCTGTCATTCCCTTTTTTCTGCTTTTACACTAGTTTAGTGTAATTTTTCATGCCATCGTTAGTATTTTTCTTTCTTCCCTTTTCCTGTTTATAAGAAAATCCTCATCTTTTTTTATAGTTTGATGACAGAAGAAGTCCATTCTGGTTCTAAGTGCCAAAAAACGTGGGCACAAGTTGCCCTTCTCCTAAGTGCATTCTTTATGCATTTATTGTTTGGACCCAGATTACCTACAAGTTGTTGTTGTCTTTCGGCTTTTCACGATTAGGGGTCGCCACAGCAGAACTCCAGTCTGCTAATGATTGGCAGTAGATTTTCACGAACGCCGAGGTGCCAGCTCGACGTCTAACCTTCAACAAAGGCACGCCCATTTACGCATGTCTTTTGAACACCCACCCAACCGCGGGGAGGACAATGCAGGCTGTCAAATATGTAAAAACTTCAATCCACTTGCCATTGCGGACTGAAAAAAATATACTTATTTTGAAAGGGTTACTCCCTGTATCTTTCTCTAAGGCTATTGCTGAAGCTGAACCCTCCAAGTCCAAATCTAAGGAGACTTCCACTAAGTATCCTAGACCTTCAGGGTTTTCGACTCCTTCATCCACAAAGCCACCAAAGAAAAAAAACATAAACTGGATCTGAAGCCTATCTCTGTTCTGTCAGTGTCGTATCCGACAGCAGCCTGCTCAGATTCAAGTTCTTCAGATCCGAGACCCTTACCAAGAACTAGATACTTACCCAGTATCTTTACTGTACCTTACAGAGTATCTTTTCCTTTTATGGAACATCTGCACTCTAAGTCCCCATTCCTTAGCTTCCTCTTGGTCTTCCAGAAGTCTGTCCAAAACCGATGTGAATAGAAAGATGAAGAGATTTCTCTCAGTACAAGTACAGATGGGAGTTCTCCCATCTCCTACCCCTAGAGGTCAGGAAGCCCTAGTTTGCACTGTTCCACCTCTCTTGGCACCTGCTCTGATCTGTCCATCCATTTCGGAGCCCCTAGATCAGAGTATGCCAGAACTAATCTGGTTTGGCTCTGAAGATATTTGCATCTTCATATCTGGTGAAATCTCTGAGCGCTCTTAACATTTTTGGGGCCAGATGACTCTCTGAGCCTTAGCATCCCTGTCATATCCGAGGTGTCAGAGTTGACTCCAAAGTTGTCGAAGCTCTCTGTCTCTTAGAGCCTTACTACTGGACAGCTTGGCTCCAACCTGTGCCTCTGGTGGATTGCACTTCGGCAGATGGAGCTGATGGGGCGGGAGCGTGGTTTCTTGGCTCCACTGGCTGCTTTCTCCCTGAGATGTTCTGCTTTTGAGGCGGTGGATGGAGTTTTCTCTACTTTGGCAAAGGGACTCTCTCCCCCCCTCGGATCTTCCATCTGAATCCCAGATGTGTCTGCGCCTTGAGCCACATCATTCTGCTGCACAGGGACAGCCAGCTCAGTCTCCAGGCTACATGGCAGGGTATTAGTCTCTTCAGGCACTTCACCAGAGCATCCCACTGAGGAAGTGTTTAGGTAGAGGAAGTGCAAGAGGAAGCACTTGGACTCCCCTTAGATGTCCATTACCGAAAGTACTGATTTTAGTGAAGGGGAAGGGGTCTCAAAGTTCACCACCCAAAGACATCTTATTCAGAGACATCCTTGAGATCCTTAAGCAGAAGTGTAGTTAATCCTCCGGTAACCCTTCTCCAGAGGAATCTGTATTCCTGGAGGCCTTTGGAGGTGACACTTCTACCTCCTGGATTACTCCACCTACCGAGGAGCTCATTGACTTGATCCCTAGGTGGGTGTGGAAGGAGCCTGACTCAGTTGAGACAATCCCCAAAAGACCAGATCAGATTCTGGCTCCACCTTTAGGTAGGGACTTCTGGAGCAAAGGAGTGCCTGTCGATGCTATGGTCATGTCAGTGGCCACTAAGAAGGAACTTGCTAAGCAGAGTTCCTCTGTTCATCTCCCCTGATGGGCAGATTTGAGAAGCATGTGTATGCTTCAGTGACCTTTGCCCTCAGGTCACTGAACTACCTGGCACACACAAAAGATTACAAAGGAACTTGATGAAAGGACCTACCAATTTCCATTTCTGGGACCACTACTGCTGAGGCCCAGACTTCTGTGGTCTCGCAGTTGGCTACCCTGCAATCTATTTCTAATTCGTCCATGAGACGTCTCGCATGCAGCTGAAGATGCCTCAAGGATAAGCGAGTTCAGGCATTTCTATCAGGAAGCATGCCTGGATGCGCTTGTGTGAGTTTGTGGTGCCCTTCAAGTCTTCATTCATAAATGCACCTTTTGATGAAAGTTTGTATTTTGGTCCTAAAGTTGAAGGCATATTCTCCAGTTGTGAGAAGGATGGAAAGACCATCTCTACCATGAGCATGTTTTTAGACTCCTGAAAGATCTTTTTCTAGGAATCAACGAGGTTGTCAAAAAATATGGTTCAGAAAGTCCCTGGGTCCTTTCCAAGATCCACATGGAGAAAGTTCCTCCAGGGACAGAAGGGGGAACTTGATTGAATGACAACGCCCACACACCAGAGGAGACCTGCAGAACCAAGGGTCCAGAGCTTCCTTCTCCGATAGAACCTACCAGCACTCCTGAAAGGAGGCCCAGTTGTCCCCCTCTGGAAGCAATCTGGGGTCAATTATCCCTGTACTAGAGAATCTGGCTAGACATTACAAAAGATAACATGGGTGCAGAACATTATTTCCAGAGGTTATATCATCCCCTCTTCTCTTCCACCTCCATCTGTATACAGATTTTCTGATGTTCCATCCAGTCAGAGGAAAGCAACAGCACTAAAAATATAAAAGCTGCTAGAAAAAGTCATCCAGGAGGTCCCATCAGACCAGATAGAATCTGGAACTTCCTCAAGATTTTTTAGTGCCAAAGAAAACAGGGTACTTGATGCCAGTTTTGGATCTTAGCAACTTGAACAAATCAGTTTGACAGAGTTTCAGATGGTCACAGTTCAGTCCATTGTACCCTTTTTGGGCAAGGACAACTGGATGTGCTCGATAGACCTTCAGGATGTGTACTATCACATAAAAATGAACAGACAATCCAGAAGGTATTTACTCTTCCGGCTGGGACCCAGTCACTACCAGTTCAGAGCACTGCCCTTTGGCCTGACCACAGTCCCCAGGGTGTTCACCAAATGCATGGCAGTGGTTGCAATGGATTTGAGACTGCAAGGATTCTAAGTGTTTCCATATTTGGACGACTGGCTGATTACAACCCTGACCAGGCAAATTCTAATACGAACAAGAGATTAGGTACTCCAGACTTGCACCCATCTGGGAATAACCATAAATTACAACAGGTCTCATTTACAGCTGTCTGACATTGGAATTCGTAGGAGCATTTTTCAACATGTTATCAGTTACAGCTTCTCTTCCTCTCTCACGAGTGCAGACTACCAGATTCCAGATCAGAAAAATCCACAGTACCAAACTTTTCAGCCCAGTTGATTATTCAAGCTTTGGGGTCAGTGTCAGCAGCCATAATTTTAGTTCCTCTAGAAAGGTATTATATGAGAATTCTTCAGTGAATGCTAGTAACACAGTGGTCGATTCTTTATTAAGACGTCTACCCAAACAATTACTCAGGCATGCAAGAGATAACTTTAATGGTAGATTCAATCGGATCAGGTTCTACAAGGCCATCCTTTCATTCTCCCTCAGCCCAAGGCTATAGTGACCACAGATGCTTCCCATGTTGGCTGGTGGGGAGGCAGTTCTTGGGAAAACAGTCCAAGGCACTTGGTCCTCCGAAGAGACCAATATGCATATCAGTGTCCTGGAAGTGAGAGCAGTGCTGTTAGTGTTGCAGGCCTTCCAAGGCTCTCTCCCTTTTGGGACACTTAAGATTCAGACGGACAATATGTCAGTAGTTTGGTACATTAACAAACAAGGGGGAAACCAGATCTTACCCTTTGTGTTGAGAAGCCTCAGTGTGTGGTAACGGGCAGTCTCTTCTAACCACTTTCTGTTAGCAGTGCACATTTGGGGAAGTCCAGCGTAATAACAGACAAACTGAGCAGGTCCATTCTGCCACCTCATGAATGGTCTCTCAACATGAAAGTGGCAGAAATGATCTTTTGTCAATGGGGCCAGCCTTGTTGCTGTCTTTTTGCATCCCCTCCTAAACAAGTGCAGCAGCTTCTTTGTCCAGATTCTCCCAGCTGGGGGAATTGCTGAGGGATGCTGTACTCAACAGTTGGCTCCCTAGTCTCCTTTATGCCTACCTCCTAACTCCTCAGAAAAAAAAGCCAGCACAAGCATGTAGCACCCAAGGTAAATATTCTTTATTGTGCCATCAAAATGTTTCAGACCGGTTTCGGCACACAGCCTTCATCAGTGATCTACCCCCAAACTCTCCCTAATTCCCAAATTTCTGCAGAAAGCTGCCCGGTTGAAAAGCGAAGTAATCCTCATTGCACCTTACTGGCCTTGGCAGATTTGGTTCCCCTTCTTTCGGTCTCGTCTACTTTACCCACTTTGGATTCTGGATCTGATTCCAGACTACCCGTCTCGCCTGACAGGCATGACTCATCCAAGTATCTCAAACCTCAAGCTAATGACCTGCTGTTGCCTTGTTCATTCTTACTCCCCGACTGGTTACGGATCCGACAAGGCCACATTTTCAAGACTTGGATCCTAATCTTGATCTCCTCCCTCTACCCATGGAACAGAGGAGAGTATAAGAAACGGATGCTTATTATATTAAATGACAGTGTGTACAAGCAGGTTTCCAAAAATGAACTGAACCCAACCATATGATAGAATTAACAATCAGCTAAACCTGTTTATTGAAGTAAGAGTCTCTATAGAAGAACTTAACTATTTAAACATTATTTCACCAGTTACACATATGCTAGTTGGTATCCCAAAAATCAGTAAGTATATCAACAGTCCATCAATGCATGTTTCAAAGTAAAGGACATATTAAAAAACAAACTACAAGTATGCAAAGATTCATGGGATTTCTTAAGGAAAGTTAACTGTATTGAATTTAACGAGAATGATTTGTTGGTGACCATTGATGTTAGAGACTTGTACATTGTGATTCATCATGATACTGGTTTAAGCTGGCTTCATAATTTTTTAGAGGAGAAAAAGGCGGGTACGGATTTGATCAACCTCCTAGAAGAACTACTTGAAATTGTACTCGCCAATAATTTTATTTTGTTTGATGGGCAGTATTACCTCCAAACAAATGGTGTAGCCATGGCATCAACTGTGGATCCATATATGCTAACATCGTTATGGTATGGTGGGAGAAATATTTCATACTGGATGGACTATTTCATGACTCAGTTCAGTTTTACATTAGATGTCTTAATGATTTGTTCATTGTATGGAAAGACTCCAAGGAAATCTTTATGGAATTTTTCAACTCTGTTATTGAGACTACAGACTTCTTATGGTTGACTTATCACATGCACACCACCAAGACTCCATACTTTGATGTAATCCTTGAGAAAGACACGGAGAACAAATGCTTTTGCAAAAATATACCATAAACCTACATATTCTGACACATTGTTGCTACACTTTTCTAGCACCCGCCCCATGACACAGAAAAGATCGGATGTTAAGTTGTCAATCTCGCCTTCATTCTTGCTTGATGGGTTCGGAGCCGATCCTCGGCTCCGACTCGGCACTTTGCTAAGCTCGAGAGTCACTTTTACCAGCTCGAGGCAGCCCCATATCCCATGATGCAAGGCGGTAAGTACCCAGATCTCGTTTGCCGCTTCGCTGATGAGGTCCTCCTTTTGCCAGCTCCTGGTAAGTGTTTTATATAAAACTATCTTAGCCCCCTTTTCACTTTAAACTTTATATTTAACGTTTTAGTTTATATTAAGCCCTTTTCTGACTAAAGTTTCCCTCACTCTTTAATTTTTTTAGTCAGGCCTTCTCCCCTCCCATCCCCCCCCTTGTCAGGGTGTGTGTGTGTGTGTGTGTGTGTGTGTGTGTGTGTGTGTGTGTGTGTGTGTGTGTGTGTGTGTGAGAGGTTAGTTCTCAATATTTTTTTTGGGATAACTTGTTCTTTGGGACTGTGTTGTGTGTGTGTTTTCTGCAACTATGTCCAAAGAAAGGGTCTCAGGCTTTAAGAAGTGTGACTCGTGCTGTCAGAAGATGTCTCTGACAGACGGTCACACTTCTTGCTTATACTGCCTGGGACCTCTCCACCTGCAGGACTCCTGTGCGATTTGTCATTCCTTTAGCCAGAGAGTCCTGCAGGAGAGGAGAAATAAATTGATATTAAGGGGTCTTCTTAAACCGGAGGGCTCTCCGGCCAAGTCGGCTCCGAGCAAGACTTCTAAGTCTTCCAAGGCCCAGGCTTCTGTGTCTAAGCCTGCGGCCTCGGTTCCGGCTCTTTGAGTCGAGATCGGCTCCGGCTGGAGCCGATCCTAGTTTGCATAAACCTTCGGCACCGATGGCTATCGGTGCCGATACTGGTTCAGTCACATCGGTGTCGGCTCCGACCACCATTTGGCTCAGGCTTCGGTGTCGGCGCTGACCGGCACCGACACCCTTACCTTTATGTCTGTATCGGCTCCGGCCGGAGCCGATTCATTGAGACCTTCTTTCTGTGCCGAAAAGTCCTCTGCTCCAACTGCATCTATGGTTTCGTCGGCTCCGATGGTTCCTTCGAGGAAGAGGTCCAGGTCCCCTTCCTTGGAACCGATACTCTCGGCTCCGGCCTCACATCTCCTTTCGGAACGGAGCCATCGGAGCCGATCATCTAGGTCATCCAGGCTTTCTGACCATGATTTAGAGAGGGTGGTCAGTAGATTATTGAAATCACAGTCACTGGCCCAGATGCTACATAGTCCGTCTCAACAGACGACTATTAGTCCACACCCTCTTGTAGTTCCTCCTTCGACTCTACCTCAGAGTTTGGAGCTGGAGTCTTCGGGAATAGTTTCTGCTATGGCTGAGGGGCAGATACCCCCCTTCTGCTCCCTCAGCATCTACTCTTATCTCCTCTTCGAGACCTTCCTTAGAGGGATTCGGTGGTCGGGCTTCCCTGGTCTCCTCCGAGGGGGTGAGTGGCATCGGACCCTTGTCCGACCCCACTCTTCCCCTTGGAGCCTCGGCCTTGGTGAGCTCGGCTCCGACATCTGCCTCGGAGCCTTCCCTTTCGGTGGGCCCTGGAGTTCCTGCTTCTTCGGAACGGGTTCTCTCGGACCTCCCTGGGAGGGGGGGCCTTCGAGGTGATGAAGAGTGTGCTGGCCACTGGAATCAGCCAGCAGTCTGTTCCCTTAGCTCCTCCCTCTACGGTGCCTGTCGATATCTCTGCCATCTTTCTTGCTCCCGGACCCAGAGATCCTCCGCCTCAGGTTTCCCCACTGGGAATAACCCCCTCTTCCGAGGATTCTCCTGATCAGTCAGGGGATCCTCCGCGCAAGAGGATTTGTAAGAGGAAACATATAGACTCCCCTGAGTCTATCACTTCAGATACCGACTTAGATGAGTCGGAGGGATCCCCAAGATCCCCCTTCTGAGGATGTCTCCTTTTCAGACATCCTAGAACTCCTAAAACAGAGGGGAAACTGGCCCTCCAATAATCCCTCTGAGGATGAGTCGGTATACCTAGAGGCGTTTGGATCTCGGCCCTCCACCTCCTGGGTGTCTCCGTCTGTCGACCCCCTCATGGAGGTTATTGCTCGAAAGGCTAGGGCTGCTCCTGACTCTGTAGAGCCAGTTCCTAGGAGGCCGTCAAAATTTATTACTGCCCCTTCGGATAAGCTATTCCTTACGAAAGGTGTCCCTGCTGATGCCATGGTGGTGGCGGCTGCCACTAAGAAGGAACTTGCAGATCCTTCCGTACCTGTCCATCCTCCTAATAAGGACTCTAGGACCATGGATAGGTATGGTAAGCGGATGTTCTCTTCAGCGACCTTTGCTATGCGTTCGCTGAACTACTTATGTCACTTCACCAGACTCCAAAGGGACATCCTTAAGGAGCTAGGTGAAGTAGTACAGGATCCCACAGCTGCAGGGGCTCAACAAAAAATTGCTTCGCAGCTAGGAACCCTTAATTCTATTACTAACTCCTCCATGCGACTGCTATCATATGCAGCAGATAGAGCGTGTAGGGCCGCAGGTACAGGTGTGGCTCTTAGACGCCAAGCCTGGATGCAACTCTGTAATTTTGCAGATCCCTTTAAGGCGTCCTTCACAAACTCTCCCTTTGATGGGTCAGCTTTGTTTGGCCCTCAAGTGAAGGATACATTGACCAGGTGTGAGCAGGACGGCAAGACTCTTTCTGCCGTAGGGGTCTGTTTTTCCACTCCTTCTAGGCCTTACCCTAAAGGACAGAAGGGTGGCAAGATGTGGTTCCGCAAATCCCAAGGAGTCACGCCGGATACACGTGGTCAGTTTACCCCTAGAGGCAGAGGGGGTAACAATAACAGACGCTCTAGAGGCAGAGGGGGTCCACAAAACCAGGGAAGCAGAGAGCCTCTCTCTGACAAGCCCTTTCAGCATCCCTGAGATGTTGCCCGACTGTCCATCCTTGGAGGCAGTCGGGGGAAGACTATCGCTGTACCCAGAAGCCTGGCGTTCCCTCACTCAAGACAGATGGGTACAGTCGATCATATCCGAGGGTTACAAAATTCCTTTCGAGGAAAGTCCTTTCTCTCACTCAAATTCCCTTCCAGATGTACCACCCGGTCTAAGGGAAATTGCAGAGTTAGAAGTTTTAAAACTTCTACAAAAGTGCCATTCAGCCAGTTACAACAGACCATTCAGAGCCCGGAATCTACTCAAGATTCTTTTTGGTCCCCAAAAAGACAGGAGACTGGAGACCAATATTGATCTCAGCAGACTCAACAAGTCTGTGAGAAAGACAAGATTTCGAATGGTCACACTTCAGTCAATTCTGCCCTTCCTAGAGAAGGACAACTGGATGTGCTCAATAGATCTTCAGGATGCGTACTATCACATAAAAATTCACAGATGCTCCAGAAGGTTTCTCCGCTTTCGGCTGGGGTCCAGTCATTTCCATTTCAGAGCCCTGCCCTTTGGTCTCACTACAGCCCCCAGAGTGTTCACCAAATGTATGGCAGTGGTCACGGCTCACCTGAGGCGTCAAGGATTCCAGGTGTTTCCGTATCTCGACGACTGGCTCCTTTCAGCCACCACCAGGCATCAACTTCTTCAAGCCAGGGATTACACAATAAATCTTTGCACTCAATTGGGAATTTCGATCAACTACGAAAAATCCTCCTTATTGCCCTGCCAGTCTCTTACTTTCATAGGCACAAACTTAAACACTGTTCGGATGTCAGCAACCCTCACAGACCAAAGAATCTTAGATATACAAAGTTACGTGAGGATCATCCTAGCCAGCAAGAAAGTACAAGCCAGAATGGTTCTAAAGGTGTTGGGCCTCATGGCTGCGGCCATTACCCTTCTTCCCCTGGCCCGCTTCTATATGCGCCTGCTTCAGTGGATGTTGTTCATTCAATGGTCTTACCAACAACTTCCGATGCGTCACCAAATACTGGTGACACAAATTTGCAGGAATCATCTTTCATGGTGGATTACTTCTCCCCAGATTCACCAAGGCAGACCATTTGTACCCCCAGCCCCGGTAGCCACTGTCACTACGGACGCCTCCCTGATTGGGTGGGGGGGTCATTATCAGGGCAGGATGGTTCATGGGACGTGGCAACTGTTCGAATACCACCTGCACATAAATGTCCTAGAGATGAGAGCAGTGCTTTTAACGTTGCAAGCCCTCAACGACTTTCTTCCCTTGGGAACAATTGCAGTTCACTCAGACAAACATGTCTGTAGTATGGTATATCAACAAGCAGGGCAGAACCAAGTCCTACCCCTTGTGTCGAGAAGCTCTCAGACTTTGGCAATGGGCGATCTCCTCTCATCGGTTTCTGGTAGCAACGCATATCCCTGGGAAAACCAACATTTTAGCGGACAGATTGAGCAGAGCTATTCTCATGCCTCACAATTGGTCTCTCAAACAATCTATAGTGGAGAAGATTTTTCTAGAATGGGGCCGCCCATGTTGCGATCTTTTTGCTACTCCCCAAAACAGCAAATGCCCAGACTTCTTCTCTCTCTTTCCACTGCCAGGCCATCCCCCCAGAGACGCTCTAACCCAGGATTGGCCCCAGGGACTTCTTTATGCCTTTCTTCCTTTTCCGCTGATTCCTCAAGTCCTCCAGAAAGCCACCGTTTTGAGAGCCAAAATGATTCTCATTGCTCCCTATTGGCCTCGACAGATTTGGTTTCCGTTCCTCCATCGTCACCTTTTGGTGCATCCTTGGCATCTGGACCCAGTGCCAGACCTTCTGATTCACCAATCGGGTCAGCTGCACCGGTCTATCCCTTCTCTCAACCTCACAGGATGGTTGCTCCACTTCCTTCCTTAGCCAGGCTTCCTATGATCTCTAATCCTGTTAGAGACATCATAGTAGCTTCCCTAAAATCCTCTACTAGGAGGATTTATACTAGCAAATGGAAACGTTTTTCTTGTTGGGCAAGGGCTAAAAATATTGATCCCTTTACTGCTCCAGTACAAGCAGTTTTGGATTTCTTAGCGGAAATCTTTCACGCGGGCTCCTCTTCTTCCATGGTCAAAGTTCAGTTGGCTGCTATCTCGAACTTTCATGTCGGGTTCGCAGATCACAACATTGTCCCACAGGCTCTGTAGAGCCTTCTTAAAAGGAATTTTTCTCCTGAAACCTCCAATCAGGAGTCCTCCTCCTCAATGGGACCTAAATTTAGTGCTGACATCCTTGATTCTTCCTCCCTTCGAGCCAGCTTTTTCATGTTCCCTGAAATTTCTTTCATGGAAAACTTTATTCCTGGTGGCTATTACATCGGCTAGGAGGGTGTCTGAACTCCATGCTCTCTCTGTTCGCCCCCCCTATTTAGTCTTCCACAAAGACAGAGTATCATTGAGAACTAATCCGACCTTTTTGCCTAAGGTCGCCTCTAAGAGTAATTTGAATCAGGCTATTGATCTTCCTGTATTTTTCCCAAACTACTCAAACAGATCGGAACAAAAGTTACATTATCTTGATGTTTACCGCCAACTCAGATATTATTTGGACAGAACAAAACAGTTCAGGAAATCCGAACAGCTCTTTGTTTCTTATGCTGATAACAAAAAAGGCCTTCCTGTCTCAAAAGTGACCTTATCTAGATGGCTTTCTTCTGTCATCTCTGAAATTTATCAGCTCAGGGGAAAACAGCTGTGCTCGAAACCTAAAGCACATTCAACCAGAAGCTTAGCCACTTCCACAGCTTTTCAAGCTAGACTTCTATTAGACACTATTTGTGCAGCAGCCACTTGGGCCACTCCTCATACCTTTGTTTCTCATTACAAATTGGATTTGGCCACCAGGGACAGAGCCAGTTTTGGCTCTACAGTTCTCAAGAGTCTGTTCCATTGAGCCACCCAGGATAGAGGTGCTAGGGACGCGGTCCCATCAAGCAAGAATGAAGGCGAGATTGACAACTTAACATTGAGAAGTTATGTACCTACCATAACGTTCCATGTTAGTTGTCTTCTCTCGCCTTTTTTCTTGCGACCCTCCCTCCTTCCCCCCCGGCCTGGACAGACCTTTTCTCTCTACATGGAAGAATGCTTCTTAAGACCATATAGTACTGGTCCTTCAAAACCATCCTTCAGGCTTTTTCTCTCCTTCTTTCTTCCTTTTGGGAAGTTTTTTATGCTTGGTGTTATTGCCTATAAGACAACAAATGAGATCTGGGTACTTACCGCCTTGCATCATGGGATATGGGGCTGCCTCGAGCTGGTAAAAGTGACTCTCGAGCTTAGCAAAGTGCCGAGTCGGAGCCGAGGATCAGCTCCGAACCCATCAAGCAAGAAAGAAGGCGAGAGAAGACAACTAACATGGAATGTTATGGTAGGTACATAACTTCTCATTATCAAAGGTCAGTTTGTGAGGGCTGCCAGAATGGTCACGAATGTAAGTGATTATCTAGAGGAATGTTCAGTGCTGGAATCTATCCATTTAAGAAGGGGTTACTCTACCCATCTAATTACAAATATTAGAGGAAATAATTGCAAAAAGGAAAGGGGATTTTTATATCTCTATCTTGGCTTTGACCCATTTCAGGAATAACCTGGCTCCACAAGGGAATGAGTGTAGAGATATGAATTCCTATTCCTGCTCGTTTATTACTAACTTTAATCTTGACAGCAAGGTTATTAATTGGACGCTGAACAACTGGTGTATTTTGATTGAAGGGAATGAACTTCAACATTTTTTTGCTGCAAAACCACATATAGTATATAGAAAAGAAAAAAAAATCTGAAAAATATTTTGGAGGCTGTCCTGGATGTCTACCAAGGAAGATTCATTAAGACAGATGTATAAATGTTGACACTATTCCTTTTACAAATGGATCCACATGGAGCAGGAATTCATCAGATCTTTCCACATTAAAGGCAAATTTAACTGCTGTAGTAAGGGGGTTGTTTACACTGCAATTCGTCAGCCTGCAGTTGTTTCTGTATTGGTAAAAACTGAGCGGATGTTAAGGGAGAGGATGTATGATCACTTTTGACATCTGGAGAAGTAGGTCTACCAATGCCTTGGCTAAGCACTTTATAGAATTCCCAGAGCATTTTTTATGGAGGATGCAGTGGTAGCATTGTTGCCTCACGGCAAGAGGTTCTCCAGTTTGATTCTTTGCTGGCGTGCCTTCTTTGTGGAGTCTGCGTGTCCTCCCTGCATTTGTGTGGTTTTCCTCGGGTGCTCTGGTTTACTCCCATGTTACAAAGACATGCATTTGGAGCGTTTCTCCCCGGGCCTCCACTGAAAATTGGCTTTGTTCCAAGTCAGACTTTCCGGGTAAACAAATGTTAAATAAGTAAATAAAATAAATTTGTTGTTGTGGAACAGGTGCCTCATAATCCAAAGGGTGGACCATGGCACCTTCAACTTGAAAGTTGGGAACTCTACTGTCAGTTTATTTTCAGTACTTCCATATCCTGCATCTCAAAACTATAATTGTGTTATTAAGATGAGGACTGGATTTGGATAACAACATTCATGTTTTACTTTAAGCTACCACCAGCCTCTGACCTGGGACAGGGGGTACAGAAACCTCAGGATAGAACCATTGTGGTGATGTCCTCTTCAGACACCTCCCTGGCTAGTCCCACTGAGGAGGTGCCCCGGAAGAGAGAGTGCAAGAGGAAGTACTTGGACTCCCCTGAAGAGTATTACACAGGAGAACACTACCTTTGATGAAGGGGCAGGTTCCCCAAGGTCACCCCCAGAAGATCTCATTTGGTGACATTCTAGAGATCCAGGAGTGGCTGGACTTCCCAACAACCTTCTTCAGAGGAGTCAGCATACCTAGAGGCTTTCAGTGCCAGACCATCTACTGCTTGGATCTCTCCACCCTCTGATGATTAAATTAAGCTGATTGTGCAGCAGGCTTGAAAAGTTCCTGATTCCATCGAACCAATCCCTAAGAAACCGTATAATCTGAAGTAGGAACTTCATTTGTCAGCAACCTTTGGGATACGGATCCGATCTCGGATCCAAGACGGCAACTTTTACCACAGCATAGATTCGAGCTCATAGCTCCTCCCTTTACCCATAATCCCCTGCCAACCCTAACTGACCTCAGATCTAATTTGCCACGCTTCAAGCCTACAAGCTGGATTTCGAGCTCCTGGCAATTCAGAGTATTTGTGAGAAAAAAACTTAAAATTTTTTTGTGCGCTTCTTGTGTGATTGTGTAAGTTTGTTTACGTTCCCTCTTAAATATCTTTTTTTGTAAAATTTTTCCTCCCTACCCTCGCTGGTTCGTAGTGTGTGTTTGTGGTGTGTGTAGGGGCCTAGTGAGTGTGTTTTTCCATTCAACATGTCGGAGGCCCCTAAAGCCATCTTTTCAAAATGCACCGAGTGTGGCCATAAGCTTTCACCGGCGGATGGCCACGCCCGGTGCGTTAAGTGCCTTGGGGTTGAACACCTCTCTTCGGGATGCACGATTTGTGCAGCGTTCAACCCCAGGGCACTTAAGGACCGGAGGTCGAAGCTGATTCTGGCGGGCCTTTTGCCCCCGGACTCGGCTCCGGCCTCCGGTTCTTATGTGGCCGCTACCCAGCCCTTGGTGGTAGCCACCCCTGCCTCCCTTCCTCCGGTCGGGACTCAACCTCCCGTTTTGGCTCCGGAGGAGAGGGAGGCCGGAAAAATCAAAAGGAAGGAGAAGCACCATAAGCGGCGGGCCGAGGACTCATCCTCGGCCCCGCCCGCCAAGCGGGCTTCTCCATCCAGGGTTTCTGGATCGCCTCCTCGGCTCTGGTCCCATTGTTTTTCACCGGGACCTGGGGAGGAGGCAACCCGGTCCCCGTCGAGGTCATCGAGGCGTCACTCTAGGTCTGCCTCGGTGGCCTTGTCGAGGTCCACATTTAGTACGTCAGATGCAGACATGGACCGGATGACGAGGAGGTTCATCCAGGCCCAGCTGCAGATGGGAGTGCTCTTGCCTCCCCCCCCCTCCGGGGGGGGGGAGCTCGACCCCATTTTTTTCCCCAATTGCTCCTTATCCGTTCCGCTTCCCGGGTTCGGAGCATTCGGAGCCGAGCCACATCGGATCCAGGGATGTGTCGGAGCCGACGATACTAGTTACTTCGGCTCCGACTGGTCCCTTGAATTTGTCGGATCTGACCTCTCGGAGCCGTGGGCGGAGCTTCGGATCCGAGGGACTTTGTGTGACTTTGGCTCCGTCCCGGTTGGAGCACACGGGTCCTTCGGATCCAAGGGTCTCAGCCCTGGATCCGGTCCCCGCTTTGGATCCGTGTGGGAGCCGAGACTCGGAGCCTATTGAGAGTAGCTCCCCCTCGGCTTTCGCGGTGGTGGAGAGGGCACTGTTGAGTGCATCCGGACCCCCAGTCCTGGCTTCGGCTCCTCCCTGCACTCCCTCTCAGCTGGTCCGGGCTCCCATCACCCGGCCTTCGGGACAGCCTGCTTCAGCGTCTCTGGGTGTTCCTGCGGAACGTGATATTGCTGGTGAGTCTTCCTCGGACAGCCCCCCCGAAGAGGTCCCTCACAAAGCCAAGTGTAAGAGGAGGCACATGGACTACCCTGAGTCCCTTACCGAAGATACGGACTTAGATGAAGGGGAAGGCTCCCCAAGGTCACCCCCCCGAGGATGTCTCCTTTGGAGACATCATGGAGATGCTCAGGATTAGGGGGGGGGTGGTCTGCCCCAAGGCTTCCTCCGATGAGTCCGTATTCCTAGAGGCGTTCGAAGCAGGGCCATCTACCTCTTGGGTGTCCCCTCCCCCGACCCCCTGGTGGACCTTATTTCCACCAGGGCTTGGAAGGAGCCGGACACTGTAGAGCCAGTCCCCAAGTTCCCGGATAGGATCCTGAGTCCCCCTGCTGAAAGAACCCACTGGAGCAGAGGTCCCCCTGTGGATGCCATGTTGGTGGCGATGGCCACCGAGAGAGAGCTGGCTCAGGAGAGCTTTGCGGTCCACCCGCCGAGTAAGGACTCTCGAGCGATGGACCGCCTGGGGAAGCGGGTCTTTAGTTAAGCAACCTTCTCCATGAGAGTGCTGAACTATATGGCACACGTCATCCGGATGCAGCAGGATCTAATAAAAGAATACGCTGCATCCCCCCGGGAGTCCATGTCGGAAGGAGACAAGCATCTGTACTCCTCCCGAATGTCTACTCTACGTTCAGTTTCTAACACCTCTATGCAGCTCTTGTCACACGCCACTGAAGGAGCCGCTAGAGCCGGCGGAGCCGGCCTGGTAATCAGGCGTCAGGCCTGGCTCCGACACTGTGACTTCTCGGAACCCTTTAAGGCGTCATTCGCAAATGCCCCCTTTGATGGTTCTGCACTTTTTGGCAAAACCATTCGCGACACTTTAGTCCAGAGCAGGAAAGACGGGAAGACGTCTGCCGTTGGAGTCCGCGTCTCTGCTCCCCAGAGGTCCTTTTCTAAGAACCAAAAGGGTCAGAAGAAGATGTGGTTCCAAAAATCACATCAGTCCCAGTCTGCTCCAGACAACCAGTCCTCTCGTGGCAGACGAGGACAGGGAGGACACTGCCCAAGAGGCAGAGGGGGTCCCAGAAACTTTGGGTCCAGGGAACCATTCTCTGAGAGGCCCACACAGAACCCCTGAGGGGTTGCCCGGCTGCTCCACTCGGTTTTTTGTACTTCATTTAGTAGTTTCAAGTTTGGGATTATTGATTTGGTTAAAAATAACCCCAGAGGAAGGGGACATGAGGAATACATTACTCAGTAGTGAACTTAGATGGCAATTGAGGCTGAAGGCTAATATAAGTCCAGGCCTGAATGAATACATTAGTATTAAGTCTATTTTAGCAGAGAGGGCAGGTAGAGTGTGATTTCATTGTTGTAGGTTACAGCATTTTAGTGTAAATAGGGCTACATTAAATATATTAAATATATAAAAAAACACAAAAGAACATAATCAAGATTGAAGTCTTATTCATTTTTTTATTTTTTATACAATGATTGTTTTAAACAATCTTTTAATTTCATTAATTCATTAATGTATTTTCCAAACTTGTGAAGTTTGTGGTGTTTGGTAAAACAACTGAAGAGCCAGAAACCACTTGGTGGTGGAGCTTTAAAATTTGAAAATTTTGTTCATTGGTTAATTAGGTTAATTAAGGTATTTTGTATAAATTAAGTGTGGCACCAGTACTGTTTTATCTGAAGAAGTCTCATTTGGCAGACGAAAGCGCTCATTTGTTATTGGAAATAAAAGAACTGAAGATTCATTTCACTGGTGGCCTGGAACCTTTTTTGCTTTACTTTTGCTGGTTTGGACTGTTTTGTTTGATTTAAAAAAGAGCCATCCAACCCATCCCCCCAGATCAGTTTGGATCGGGGTTTTACTCCAGGTTCTTTCTGGTGCCAAAAAAGACGGGGGACTTGAGACCCATTCTCGATCTCTCTCTCCTGAACTTGGCAGTATCCAAAGAAAAGTTCCGAATGGTCACCTTACAATCTATTCTCCCCCTATTACGGGAGAACGATTGGATGTGCTCGATAGACCTCAAGGATGCATACTACCACATCCTAGTGGACAGACGCTCCAGGAGGTTCCTCCGCTTCCGGCTGGGAGCCAGTCACTTTCAGTTCAGGGCCCTTCCCTTCGGTCTCACCTCAGCCCCCAGGGTTGTTCACCAAAGTCTTGGCGGTCATAGCGGCCCACCTGAGGCTTCAGGGAATTCAGGTCTTTCCGTACCTGGACGACTGGCTCCTCATCGCCCCAACAAGGCATCTGCTCTGTTCAGGCAGGGATTAATTCCTCGACCTTGCTCAACGTCTAGGGTTAACTATCAACATGACCAAATCCTCTCTAGTCCCCTCACAAGTAATAGATTTTATAGGGGCGAGATTGGATTCCAGGATAATGCTTGCCTTCTTAACTCCCGATCGGCTTCAGAACCTGAGGTTGCATGTCAAGGCCATTCTCATTCTTCCTGCTCCACCTGCAGAATTGATCCTGAGGGCTCTAGGGTCCATGGCGGCAGCTATTCCACTACTACCCATAGCCCGCCTAAATATGAGGGTCCTGCAGTGGACTCTCCAAGTACAATGGTCTTTGTCTCGCAACTCCCTGTCCCATCCTATTCCCCTAAGCAGGGCTTGCAGAGGGTCGCTCATGTGATGGCTCCGGTCCCCGAGTTTCCACACGGGACGACCATTTTCGATGCCTTCCCCCGTCGCCACAGTGGCCACTGACGCCTCTCGCCTGGGGTGGGGGGGGGGCACTATTCAGGCAGAACGGTCCAAGGCACGTGGAACGGCACAGAGACCTCTTTGCATATCAATGTCCTAGAGATGAGGGCGGTGCTTTTGATGTTGCAGGCACTTCACAGCCTTCTACCGATTGGGACAATTGCAGTACAAACGGACAACATGTCAGTTGTCTGGTACATCAACAAACAGGGGGGAACCAGGTCTCATCCCCTTTGTCGCGAGGCCATGAGAGTTGTGGGAATGGGCGATTTCCACCAACCGCTTTCTTATTGCAACGCACATTCCGGGACGGTCCAACATCCTAGCAGACAGGCTCAGTCGTTCGATTGTGACTCCGTACGAATGGTCTCTCAATCCTCTAGTAGCGAAACAAATATTTGCCCTATGGGGGCAACCCTGTTGCGATCTTTTTGCCTCTCCTTCAAATACCAAATGCAACAGTTACTTCACTCTAATCCCCCCTCAGGAGGAGTCCCCGAGAGACTCTCTAGTACATGCTTGGCCTCCCGGTCTCCTTTACGCTTATCCTCCTTTGCCCATGATGCTGAAACTCCTACAGAAAGCCAGTCGGCTGAGGAGCAAAATGATCCTCATTGTCCCATTCTGGCCTCGTCAAACATCGTTCCCGTACCTGTGGTCTCACCTAATTCATCCACCATGGATTCTGGATCCACTCCCGGATCTCATTACCCACCCTCTGGGTCTCCCGGCCCCCAACCTGGTCAACCTCAAGCTGACGGCTTGGTTGCTCCAGTTCCACTCCTGATTTGGACTCCCGGGATCTCCTCACCAGTCAAAGCCATCCTAGTAGCAGCACATAAACCTTCCACCAGAAGAGTCTATCGAAGCAAGTGGAAACGTTTCTCCATCTGGGTGGAGCACCATCACTTGGATCCTTTCACGGCATCTCTCACGTTGGTTTTGGAGTTCTTAACTACCCTTTTTCATCAAGGGGCTAGCTGCTCTACAGTCAAGGTACAACTGGCAGCGATTTCGCATTATCATGTAGGGCATGAATCAGGCCCTCTTGACTTCTAAGCTTTGTAAAGCTTTCCTCAAGGGTACATTCGTTCTCAGACCTCCAGTCAGGGAAGTAGTACCCCCATGGGATTTGTCTTTGGTTCTCCAAGCCTTGACTAGCCCCCCTTTCGAGCCGGCGGCCACTGTTGATCTTAAATATCTCTCTTGGAAAACGGCCTTCTTAGTGGCCATTACTTCAGCTAAAAGGGTCTCTGAACTTCAGGCTCTGTGTGTTAAGCCGCCATATTTATCCTTCCATCCAGATAGAGTTTACCTCAGGAGCAATCCATCCTTTCTGCCTAAGGTGTCTTCGGAAGCTAATATTAATCAATCTATTAATCTTCCCGTGTTCTTTCCCCATTACCAGAACAATATAAACTGTATTCCTTGGATGTGCACAGACAATTACGTTTTTATACTCATCGAACTGCTGGTCATAGGCAATCTGACCAGTTTGTCTCCTTTGCCAAAACAAGTTTTGGCAAGTCAGTTTTTAAAGTTATACTATCACGGTGGATAGCTAATTGTATCCTCTTAGCGTATCAGAGTTCGGGAAGGCCTGCACCTCAGGGAGTCCGAGCTCATTTTACTAGGGCCGTCGCTGCTTCGGCGGCTTTTAAATCTAGGGTCCCCCTTAGATGATATTTGTTCCGCAGCCACTTGGGCCTCATCTCATACCTTTATCAGCCATTACAAACTGGATGTTGTCTCCAGAGGTAGGGCGCCCTTTGGCTCTGCAGTGCTCCGGAATGTTCTTCCATAAAGGCCACCCAGGATTTAGGTAGCTGGGGACTCTGTCCTAAAGGTTGCTGACAAATGAAGTTCCTACTTCAGATTTAGAAGTTATGTACTCACCATAACGTTCCATCTGAGTAGGTGTCTTCATTTGTCTGCAACCACCCCTCCTCTTTCCCCCTGACCTATAGGATCTGTCTTGGATTAGCCCCTTCCGGGGCACATTAACATTGCTTATATCGGGCAAACTTGATCTGAGGTCAGTTAGGGTTGGCAGGGGATTATGGGTAAAGGGAGGAGCTAGGAGCTAGGAGCTCGGATCTATGCTGTGGTAAAAGTTGCCGGCTCGGATCCGAGATCGGATCCATATCCCAAAGGTTGCAGACAAATGAAGATACCTACTCAGATGGAACGTTATGGTGAGTACATAACTTCTAATTATCAGCTCCCGCGGATCAGCAACAATTGGCTAAAGGGGTGCCAGTAGATGCTATGGTAATTGCATCAGCCACCAAAAAGGAACTTGCTGATGGAAGTCCTACCATCCATTCTCCAAATAAGGAGTCTAGTACGATTGATAGATTCCAGAAGCGTGTATATGCTTCATTAACCTTCACACTTGGGTCCTTGAACTTCATGGCACATTTTACCAGGCTTCAAAGAGTTCTGATAAAGGAGCTATCAGATACTTTAAAAGGAGCAGTAGCTGAGGGGATTCAAGACAAAGTAACTTCCCACCTGGCAACCCTTGATTTGATATGCAATTTGTCCATGAGGCTCATTGCTCACACAGACGAAGGGACATCTAGGGCAGCGGGTTCTGGCATAGCCATCTAGACACACCTGGATGTGCTTATGTGAATTTATGGAGCCATTCAAGTCTTCTTTCGTCAGCGCTCAATTTGATGGATCATTCCTTTTTGTACCAACGGTGAAGAGACCCTTGCCAGATGTGAGAAGGATGGAAAGATCCTTTCTGCCATCAGAGTGCACTTTTCCGCTCCTCAGCGGCCGTACTGTAGGAACCAGAGGAGTGGGAGACTTTGGTTCAAAAAGTACCAAGGGCCTTTTCAGGACTCGTGTTTTAATGACTACCCCAGGACAGAGGGGGAGTTATAATGGAAGACACCATGCTAGAGAGGCAGATGTGGCTTGCAAAATCAGGGTTCCAGGGATTCTTTTCCTGGTAATTCCTATCAGCACTCCTGAATGAAGGCCCGATTGCCATACTCTGGAGGCAGTCTGAGGATGACTTTCCCTGCACCTACCAACCTGGCTAACAATAACAGACAATTGGGTGCAGAGGATTATAACCAGAGGTTACAATATTCCCTTCTTGAAGCAGCCCAAACAACCAAAGAGATTCCCAGATGTTCCACCCAGTCACAGGATGTGGCAGTTATAGAAATTCAAAAACTGCTCAACAAAAGAGCCATCCAAGCAGTCCCACCAGACTGGATAAGATCTGGGGTTTAGTCAAGATTCTTTTTAGTGCCAAAGAAAATGGGTGACTGGAGACCAATGTTGGATCTCAGTATCTTGAACAAGTCAGTTCAACAAACCAAATTCCAGATGGTCACAGTTGCGTGTCTTCTCCCATTCTTAGGGAAAGACGATTGGATGTGCACAGTAGATCTTCAGGATGTGTATTATCACATAAAAATAGACAAATGCTCCAGATTTCTGCGTTCCAGCTGGGAGCCAGTCATCAGTTCAGAGCCATGCCCTTTGGTCTCACCACAGCCCCCAGGGTGTTCACCAAGTGCATGGCAGTAGTGTCAACTCACTTCCGACTGCAAGGATTCCATGCGTTTCCATACCTAGACAACTGGCTCATTACCACAACTACCAGACATCTATTGGTGCAGGCAAGGAACTATGTTCTTCAAACTTGCTGCTCACTGGGGATCACTGTGAACTATGAAAAATCCCATCTAGGGCCATCACAGCATTTAGAGTTCATAGGAGCGGTGTTAGACACAAGCACCTTTATCACATTTCTACCTAAGAAAGACTTCAAAGAAAATCACAAGTCAGCCAGATAATTCACAGCAGAACAGTAACTGCAAGACTGGTGTTGAAGACTCTAGTATCTAGGGCGTCCACCATCACTTTAGTTCCGCTTGCAAAGTTTCACATGTGGGTTCTACACTTGCTCTTGCCATCACAATGGGCATTACTGAGCCATCCAGTGTCCCATCAAGTACAGATCAATATATGCAAAAAGGACCCAAGTTGGTGGATCCATTCCAGCAACATTATATCGAGCCACCCATTTGTCCCTCCTCAACCCCAAACCATAGTGACCACGGCTGCGCCCTAGATTGGGGGGGGGGCATTATCTGGGAAAGACAGTCCAAGGCCAGTTGGAGGCCAGTTTACACATCAGTGTCCTAGAGATGAGGGCAGTGCTTCTGGCATTGCAAACATTCCAAGAAACCGTCCCCTTGGGAATGATTGTGATCCAGACAGACATGTCAGTGGTTTGGTACATCAGCAAACAAGGGGGAACCAGATCTTACCCTCTTTGTCGAGAATCATTCAGAGTATGGCAGTGGGGCAATTTCATGCAACCTCTTTTTAATTGCAATGGATATTCCGGGGAGCTCCAGTATGATCTAGGACAAATTGAGCAGGAGCATCCTGATGCTTCACGAGTGGTCTCTTAACCTTTTCATGGCAGAATATTCTGTCAATGGAGCCAGCCCTGCTGCACTCTCTCTGCATCCCCCCTGAACAACAAGTGCAGTAGCTACTTTGCTTTGATTCCCCCTCCGGGGGGTCACCGAGAGATGCTCTCCTTCACGGTTGCCCCCCCCCCCCGCCGTCTACTGTATGCCTTTCCCCCCAATTCCTCTCATTTCCCAGTTTCTGAAGAAAGCCAGCAGGTCAGAGAACAAGATGATTCTCATAGCTCCATTCTGGCCTCGACAGATATGGCTTCCCTTTCTGTGGCCTCACTTAATTCAGAAACCTTGGACACCAGACCCATCTCCGGACCTATCCTCCCATCCAGAGGAACTCGTTCACCCAAATCTTCAAAATCTCAAGTTCACTGCATGGCTTCTCTAGTTCCAGTGATTGCCAGGCATACCAGCCTTACTGCCCTAGTTCAACAAATTGTTCTATCCTCCCATAAACCTTCGACTAGGAAGTTATACAGCAGCAAGTGGCAAAAATTTTCAAAATGGGCTACAGACAGCAGTTTCACCCATATTCTGCACCAGTTCGTTAGATGTTAGAATTTATAGTATCGCTTTTTCGATGCGAGAGCATCCTCCTCAACTGTATGGGTTCATCTAGCTGAAATTTCCAAGTTTCATAATGGTCTAAATGATACAGCTCTAATGTCACACAAACTTTGTAAAGCCTTTCTGAAGGGAACCTTATTGCCGAGACCACCATACAAAGTTTTACTCCTTGGGACTTGAATCTGGTGCTAAAATCTCTAATTAATCCCCCATTCGAACCATCCGCAAATTGGGATTTGAAGCATTTATCCTGGAAAATCTCATTTTTAGTTCCTATTACTTCTGCTAGAAGAATATCTCAATTGCAGGCCTTATCTTGCAAGCCTCCTTATCTAATTTTTCATAAGGACAGGGTGTGTTTGCGAGCAAATCCTTCCTTTTTACCAAAAGTAGTATCTGACACCAATATTAGTCTGACTGTGCAACTTCCAGTATTTTGTCCCAAATTTTCAAGCATTGGCAAATGTCTCCATTTGCTAGATGTTCACAGACTACTACGTTTTTATCTTCACAGAACAAAGGAATTCAGAAACTCTGATCCGCTGTTTTTCATTCTCTGCTGCTGCTTTGGCAAACCAGTTTCTAAGGTTACTCTAGATTGCTCAAGGACTGTATAACCTTCATTTATAACAAAAGGAAAGTGCAGCTGTCGGGACCTGTAAAGGCACATTCTATGAGGGCAATAGCTGCTTCCACAGTCTTGCATCCCAGAGCTTCTACAGATGATATATGCGCAGTGGTTACTTCTGCATTCTCGCATACCTTTATTACTTATTACCAGTTGGATCTGGTCTCGAGGGGATGAGCATCCTTTGGTTCGATGAACTCAGGAATATTCTTCTGTGAGACCTCCCCAGATTTCAGCAGCTGGGGACTATATCCCACAGTCAAGGATTTAGTGAAGATTAACATCATCAGATAAAGAAGTTATGTCTTACCATAATGTTCCGTCTATGTTGTCGATCTTCACTTATTCTTGATATCCCCACCCTCTTTCCACCTACCTTTCAAGCTTCTTGGCGGGACAGATCTATCCCACTAGACTGGATTATTCCTTTATGATTACAGATATGGTCTCTGATCTGTTATTTCCTGTCTGTCACTATTTTATGCAAACTCTGTCTGAGGTAATCTTGAGAGGAGCACTATGGGTAAAGCTAAGCTCAAGAGTTTTTTGGAAGGTGCGTGCTGGAGTAATGGCAGAATGAGTTCTGAGATACTGAACCGAACCCACAGTCAAGGATAAGTGAAGATCAACAACACAGATGGAATGTTTTGGCAGGACATTCCTTTTTTTTTTTTTTTTTTTTAAATAGTTGGTGTTTTCACTTATTTATTTTTATTTTATTTTACATTTGTTTACAGGGAAAGTCCGACTGAGTGTGAGCTGATTTTCAGCTGAGGCCTGGGAGAAAAGCTCCACATACAAAAACAGAACATAATTGTTACAAAGATAAGTTGGACATTTTGTTTAAAGTTAATACAGTACATGGTCAACAATTATGCAGTATATACAGATAGACATTGTATCATTTTGTCAAATAGAAAGTTCAAAGTACAGGATGGAAGTATAACAGAAAAAGTTACAGTTTAAGCAGAATATGTGCAAGAAATTGTTTAATTTTGTGCAGTAGAAAGATTCAAAGTACAAATTAGGTGTTATACGATACAGAAAAGCTAAAGGTAAAGCTTATAAACCTATTTTAAGAGGGTACTGTTGACATAGAGAGAGTAGAAGTAAGAGTTAAGAAGAAATAATGTTGTAACCTGGAGAATTACATGGACAAATGTGTTAAGTCAGTTGGTCTTTGAACATTTATTTTAAAGTGAGTGAGTTTAGTTAAGGTTCTTAGTTCTAGAAGTGGGGAATTTGTAGATTTGGTGACTTTCAGGCTTTGTTGGTGGAGAGTAATAGTCGAAGGTTAGAATATGGCTCTAGTAGATTTTGTAGGATAGATGTCCTTCAAGAATGCAACTGCAGTCATTACATATGGGTTGTCCTGCCTCAGGCAGCCCTCGGTCGGCCGAATTCCAAAGTCTGGGTCCGGCGTCAGCTGGTGTCGCCTCCTCTCCGACGTCACAATGGCTGGAGTATAAAGGCATCGGCCGACGCCATCATCTTCAGTCTTTCTTGCTGCGTGGTGCCCGAAGCAGAAGCAGTTCGCAAGTGCCGGTTGGTCAGCTCCTGTGTTTTCAGTACCGAAGTCATCTAAAAGCCAAGTACCCCGTTGGGGAACATTTTTTCTTGCCTCAGCCGATGTCAGAATAAATTGAGAAAGTTAATTGTTTGTCTTGTGGTAAACAAATACCTCATAAGGACTTCCATTCTTACTGCCTTCCTTGCCTGGGCCCAGACCACGACGTCTCGGCCTGTGCTGCCTGTGCTTGCTTTAATAAGTGCACTCTCAGGCGCCGGGCAGAATTTGCCGAGGACTTTTTCGGTGAATCTTTCACGTATATCATGCCGTCGGATCAACCGACAACTCAATCTGCCAAAAAACGAAAGGACCGGGACCGACATCTTCGGCCCGCGTCCACCACCGATGCTACTCCTAAACCCTCCGCTAGTGCTTCGGTCCCTTTGGAAGCTGTAATTCAACCGCTCCAGGCCGACGACACAGCGTTAACACGACCTTCGGCCTCGGAGATCTCTCCGGTGCTGGTTGTTGATTTTCCTCTAGAAACCGAAGTTCTGGAACTACCCGACACCATTTCTATAGACAAGGTTACTCCTGCACGTGGGGCTGCTAGGCCTCCTGTATCCATGTCCATCAAGGCCTTTGCACGTGCTAAGGCCGCCAGCCAGGCCAAGGCCCATCCTAAACCTGCTGCTCAGGCCCCTTCTGATAAACAGATCATGTCTCTTGCTGCAGATCTTATTTCTCTTATCAGGGGGTCTCAGCCTCATCCAGACAGAGGTTCTCAGCCACCTGCAGAGAAAAGGCCCAGAACTGAGCAGGCTGACAACCTCTCTTCAGATGAAGCCTCTGGGGATTCTGAGCATTCTGATACCAAAGAAGAATCCTTCCAGGCCTACGAGGACTCTTATGCTGAGGAATCAATTCCCTCTGCCTCCCCACCAGAGGATTTCTCGTTTCGTGAAGTCCTGCATTCTATGAGGGAACATTTTAAATGGCAGGGTCATGAATTCTCTGATTCCAGGAAAAGGCTACGTACCTTCCTCAAGCTTCCCCAGCACAGACCTTTAGCTATTCCGCCAGTTATGGATGTTTTGGATGATGTTTTCTCTGACTCCAGTGCTAACACGGATTCTCTCCCCCCTGCTCCTGTCAAGCCAGACAGATATTATAGGGTCCCTGACACTCTCACAAGCATCTCTTTAAGGCCCACTCTGTGGATCTAGAAACTATTTCACAGGGCCCCAAGGGAGTGGCTACTTCCACTGCCAAAAATCCACTGCCAGCGGACAGGGAAGCTAGGTCCCTGGAGAGATGGGGTAAAAAAGTTTATACCTCTACCACCCTAGCCATGAGGTCACTTAACTGCCTTTTTCACATGTTTCAGTACCAGGATTTTTTACTGGATGATTTACAGAAAAAGTTAGCCTCTCCTGAGCCTATTGATAGAAAGGCATTGCAGGATCAAATACATAACACTCAGCAGGTTAACAACCATTTTCTTCAGTGTGGTTATGATGCATTGGAAGCTTCATGTAGGGCAGCTATGACTGGGGCTGTGATACGTAGACATGCTTGGTTAAAAGAGCAGTCTTTGCCTGACCATGTTAAAGTAAAGTTACTGGATGCACCTCTGGAAAAACAGAAGCTTTTTGGTGCTAATGCACAAGATGTGTTGAAATCCATTGAGGAAAAAGCTAAGTCAGTACAGACAGTCAAGGATTTCCTTCAGGTTCAGCCACCCAGATTCAGCAGAAACTGGCCTTCAAAGAATTGGTCCTTCCCAGGCTCTGACAAGTTTCAAAGGGGAAAAAGCAGGCATGCCCGAGGTAGAGGGCAATACCGAGGATCCTACAGGGGCCACCAATGGCAACCTCCAAATCAAAGAAGTGGCACAGACAGCCCAGCTGCACCACAAGGACAATCACAATGACTTGACTTTCATACCGCCTACAAAGGCTCAAAGAGAAGCACCTTTGGGCGGAAAATTATCCTTATTCTCAAAAAACTGGCATATCTTAACCAAGGACAACTGGATTCTGGATTTAATAGACAAGGGTTACAGATTCCACTTCCATACTTTACCAGTAAGACAAGGCATGCCAAACCTGCCACATCATCAAAGGGCAGAGGCACTCACTCAAGTTTCAAAGCTATTAAGTATAAAAGCAATAGAAAGGGTTCCTCCTCAGGAACAAGGCCAGGGATTTTATTCAAGACTGTTCCTTGTTCCAAGAAAAGAAAAGAAATGGAGACCTATACTGGACTTGTCAACTCTAAATACTTTTCTCATTGCGCCAAAGTTCAAAATGCTGACGCTGCAGCAACTTCTTCCCATGCTGGGCAAGGGGTCTTGGCTGGTCACTCTGGACCTCAAGGAGGCATACCTGCATGTCCCAATCAGACAAAGCTGCAGAAGATACCTAAGATTTCTTGCAGGGACAGAGCATTATCAATTCTCAGCATTGCCGTTTGGCTTATCTACTGCGCCCAGAGTGTTCACGAAATGCCTGGCATCAGTAGTGGCACTACCTGGACGACTGCCTCATACAAGCAGACAACAAACAAACCTTAAAAGCAAACTTGGACTATGTCGTTCAACTACTGCAGGCCTTGGGATACACAGTCAACATTCAGAAGTCAAGACTACTGCCATCCCAACAGATTATTTTCCTAGGAGCCAAGCTGGACACAGAAACTCAAATGGCCTACCTCACAGAGGAAAAACAACAGCAGTTACCAGAGTACTTCAAAGGCCTAGCAAAACTCTCCCAGCTGACTGCAAGGAAAATCCTGCAGGCTCTGGGGTTCATGGCAACTTGCATTCTTCTGATACCTTTGGCAAGACTTCATATGAGAAAGCTGCAATGGTATTTAAAAAACTTATGGTCTCAACACAGCCAAAGCCTAGAGGACGTAATCCCACTTATTCCATGTCTGCAAAAGAAATTTATGTGGTGGGCTCATGCCAGTCAATTAAACAAAGGCATGTCTTTCAACAGACCTCAAGCAGGTCAAATGATTACAACAGACGCCTCAGATCATGGATGGGGGGTGCACATGGAGGACAGATGCATTCAAGGTCTATGGACACCAAAGGAAAGACATCTGCACATAAACCAAAAAGAGATGTTGGCAGCGATGCATGCAATCGAGACTTTCGAAAAATCACTACAACAAGGACATTTGCTAATAAGGACAGACAACACCACTGTCATGTGGTATATAAACAAGCAGGGAGGCACTCATTCTTATCCCCTCTGCAGACTAACAATGATTCTATGGGAAAAATCCCTGAGTCTGAAGATACATTTGCAATCCCAGTTTGTGCCAGGCAAGGACAATGTACTGGCGGACAAGCTGAGCAGAAATTTCTTGGATCCACACGAATGGATGCTGCATCCTCACATTTTCTCACAACTAACAAAGACATGGGGAAGACTGGACATAGATCTCTTTGCTTCCCACTTATATCATCACCTGGAAAAGTTCTGCACAAGGACCCACCATCCTCTAGCCTGGAAAACGGATGCTCTCTCAGTCAGCTGGAATTCCCTAAAAATGTATGCATTCCCTCCTCTACCTCTGCTGGCCAAGGTGATACTGAAGATCAAAGCAGAACAACCAACAGGCATTTTGATAGCTCCAGACTGGCCAAGGCAACACTGGTACCCATCGCTGTTGAGCATAACTCGGACCAAACCGTGGCCTTTGATCCTATGGCCCCTGCTCCTAACACAACACAATTACAGGACTGTCCATCAAGACCTGAAAACATTGCATCTGACAGCCTGGAGGTTACCATGACTCCTCCAGCTATCTCTCTTTCCAAAATAGTTCGAGATCTTACTGGAAGCATGCAGACCTTCCACCAGAAAAACCTATTCAGCCAAGTGGAAGAGATTCAGCATCTGGAATGCCAGCAGGGGTCAGGACACAACATTACTGAGTATACCTCAGATATTAGAATACTTGGCGGAAATGTTTCATACTGGACTCTCATACTCTTCTATAAAGATTCACGCCTCAGCAAAATACAATTGTGACCCTCCAGTGTTTTCACATCCTTTGCTAAGACAGTTCCTAAGAGGGATAAAGAATATCAAACCTCCCAGAAAACAGCCAATACCTGCATGGGACCTCAATTTCGTTTTGGAAAAATTAACTCTTCCTCCTTTTGAGCCAGCAGCAACTTCAGAAATGCAATTTCTATCATGGAAAACGGTCTTCCTATTGGCAGTCACATCTGCAAGAAGAGTCTCGGAGATACAGGCACTCATGGCAGTGCCTCCCTTCCTCATTTTTCATCAGGACAGAGTTTTTCTAAGAACCAATCCTACATTCATGCCAAAAGTTATTTCCAGGGTGTCTCTAAATCAAGCTGTTCACCTGCCTACTTTCTTCCCCAATCCTCAAAATGGGGGGGGGGGGACTGCTGCATACTTTGGACATACACAGGCAACTACGCTACTACTTGGACAGAACTAAGGCCACCAGAAAGTCTGACCAACTGTTTGTAGCCTATGCTGCTGGAGTACAAGGAAAAGCAATCTCCAAACAAACAATTTCAAAATGGATTGGACACTGCATCAGATTCTGCTATTCTTTCCATGGAAAAGGTGTGCCAGCCAATATTAGGCCACATTCCACCAGAGCTATAGCCACATCCACAGCTTTCCTAAGAGGAGTGGCAACAAAGGACATTTTAGAGGCTGCTACATGGAGCTCCGTGCATACATTTACCAAGCACTACAACCTGCCCTTATACTCCAGATCCCGAGCAGGCTTTGCTTCGGCAGTCCTGCAGGGGATTTTAGCTACACCATCCCTCTCTTAGTTCCATCCACCCCCAGCTTGGCTATGGTATTCAACCCATATGTTATGACTGCAGTTGCATTCTTGAAGGACATAGTACAGTTTTGTACCTACCATAAATGTAGATGTCCGATAGATATGCAACTGCAGTCGGATTTTCCCACCCTCCTACCCCTCTGCAACTTTCTTTATGGGTCCCTACCCCTATTCCTATTAGCTGGGGGTATCTCCTATGGTGTATCTGTTTATTACTGTTGTGCATGTTTGGAATTTTTTATCCATTCACCAAATTTAGCCTTCCTAGGAGGGCACTTGGCATCTGGGGCAAGAAACACTGAAGAAGATGGCGTCGGCCGATGCCTTTATACTCCAGCCATTGTGACGTCGGAGAGGAGGCGACACCATCCGACGCCGGACCCAGACTTTGGAATTCGGCCGACCGAGGGCTGCCTGAGGCAGGACAACCCATATGTTATGCTGCAGTTGCATATCTATCGGACATCTACATTTATGGTAGGTACAAAACTGTACTGTGTTTTTTTCGGCTGGTTCAGTATGCCCCATGGTCAGCTGGCTGTGTAGAAAATGTGGGAATTCTAGCCAAGATAGTTTGTTTAGTACTAGACAATTGTGTTCTGTATGGGAAGTCAGTGGCAAATTTATCTATTTTGCGATAACATATTTCAAGTTCATCTTGGTCTGATTTTTTTGAGGTTTGTGAGTGTGGGAGAGGGATAGAGAAGTGCTGAGAGTATATGAGATTTTGGAATGGCTATTCTGGCGTTATTGGTCAGGAATTGTTGGTTATATGGAGTATCCACTTTTTTGTGTACTTGATTTGTGATATATGTCCAAATCTCATGTTATGATCAATAATGACACCTAGGAGTTTGGTCTGTGCAATGGATTCAATAGTTATATTACCTGCAGCAGTGATGGAAAATCTAGGTGGAGAATCAGTGGCTCTAGGTGGTCGGAAGATTATTAGTTTGGTTTTATTAGGGTTGAGTATAAGTTGTGCATTAGAAGGCCATGCTTCCAGTGCTGTGAAGTATTTTTTTGTGTTTTTTCCTGTAGTTCTTGAAAGGTCTGGGCTGCACATATTAATGTGGAGTCATCTGCATGTTGGACTAGTGTGGCTAAAGAAGCAGCTGTGTTGAAATTATTAGTGATATTAAAATGAAGAGGTTCAAGAATGAAGCCTTGAGGCACCCCTAATGTGACTGGTAGAAGTGAAAAAATGTCTTGTTTCCTCTTTACTGCCTGATGACAGCAAGTTGGCTAGGTTTGGAGCCAAGAGAGGGCAGATAAACCAAGGATGTTAAGTTGTCAATCTCACCTTCATTCTTGCTTGATGGGGTTCGGAGCCGATCCTCGGCTCCGACTCGGCACTTGCTAAGCTCGAGAGTCACTTTTACCAGCTCGAGGCAGCCCCATATCCCATGATGCAAGGCGGTAAGTACCCAGATCTCGTTTGCCGCTTCGCTGATGAGGTCCTCCTTTTACCAGCTCCTGGTAAGTGATTTATATATTACTGTTTTTGCCCCTTTTTCACCTTAAAACTTTATATTTAACATTTTTAGTTTAGTTTTAGACCCTTTCTGACTAGAATATCCCTTACTCCTTAATTTTTTTAGTCAGGCCTTCTCCCTTCCCATCCCCCCCTTGTTAGGGTGTGTGTGTGTATGTGAAAGGTTAGATGTTAAGTTGTCTATCTCGCCTTCATTCTTGCTGGATGGGTTCGGAGCCGACCTCGGCTCCGACTCGGCCACTCTAAAAGCTCGAGAGTTGGTTCCATCGGCTCGAGGCTCCCCTTATATCCCACAATGCTAGGCGAGAGTTACCTCAGATCTCATTTGCCGCTACAGCTTCGAGGTTGGTTGTTTCTACCGGTTCCTGGTGAGTACTATTTTCTTGAGAAAATTAGTCTTTAAAAACCCCTTTTATTTAATATTTTTACTTATTTAGTGTAGGTTAGAAAACTTTTATTCCCTACCCAAAAAAATTTCCGTTTCTTTCCCCAAGAACCTTGGTTGTTCCCTTGGGCCTATAGGCCTTTCCTTCCCTAGTGGAGTGTGTGTGTTTTATACTAGTTTATTGTAGTTTAAATTACTAGTATTTCTATTTTTTATTGTTTAATCTGACAGGGTATAACTAGTGTGTTTGTGTGCGTGTTTGTGTACACCTGTTCAGAAAAAATGTCTAAAGAAGCAAAGGTCTCCGGATTCAAGAAGTGTGATGCGTGCTGTCAGAAAATGTCTCTGACAGACGCTCACACTTCTTGTGTCTATTGTCTGGGGCCTTTGCACCTGCAGGACTCCTGTGCTGTGTGCCATGGCTTCAGCCCCAGGGTCCTGCAGGAAAGAAAGAATAAATTAATTCTTAGAGGCTTACTCAAGCCAGAGGATTCCCTGTCTGTTTCAACAGGGAAGCCCTCTAAGGCAAGGTCTTCGGCTCCGGCATCTGAGCCGAGACCTCAGGTTTCTCAACCTTTGCCTTTATCGGCTCCGGCTGGAGCCGATAAGTCTCAGTCCACAGTTTCTGTGGCTCCCTCGGCTCCGGCCGGAGCCGAGGTTATAGAAGTTCCCGTGTCGGCTCCGACCAGACATTCGGAGCCGACAACTAGGAAGAGGTCCAGGTCACCATCTCTTGGCTCCGTTTATTCGGCTCCAGGATCTCCCCTGCTGTCTGAACGGAGCCAAAGGTCTCACTCCTCTAGGTCATCGAGGCTGTCGGATCATGACCTTCAGAGGGTAGTGAGTCGACTACTTAAGTCCGAGGCACTGGCCCAGGTGCTTCAGAGCCCGACTCATCAGTCGATGCCTGCCCCGGTCCATCAACATTTTCCTCCTTCGACTCTCTTGAGTTCGGAGCCGGGTCGTGTCGGAACCGAGACTGTGATTACGCCGGAGCCGATACAATTGTCTTCGGCCCGCTGTCGGCTCCGTTTTCTTCTTTGGAGGAATCTCGGCCGGACTTCCCTCGTTGGCTCCGAGGGGTGAGTGGCATCGGACCCTTGTCCGACCCCCTCCTCTCGGGCTTGCGCTGGTGAGTTCGGCTCCATCGGCCTCGGAGCCATCACTGTCGGTGCCGAGGGGTTCTTAGCTCCTCGAGCGGGACCTCTGGCTCTGCCTGACAGGGGTGCATTCGAGGTCATGCGGAGTGTGTTAGAGCCTGGCTCTACTCCACAGTCGGCTCCGTCCGCCTCCCTCTATGGTGCCTCAGGGTAAGTCGACTCACTCCCTCATCCCGGACCGCAGAGAGCCAGCTCCTCAGGAGCCCCTGGGATTTCATCCTCTTCCGAGGCCTCTCCTGATTTGGCAGAAGAGCACCCTCGGAAGAGGAAGTGTAAGAGGAAACACATTGACTCACCTGAGTCCATCACGTCAGACACAGATTTGGATGATTCTGAGGGTTCCCCCCGTTCCCCTTCTGAAGATGTCTCATTTGCAGACATTCTGGAGATCCTGAAACAGAGGGGAAATTGGCCAGCCCTCAACCCTTCGGAGGACGAATCTGTGTATCTTGAGGCGTTTGGCTCTCGTCCTTCCACCTCCTGGGTGTCCCCCCCCCCTTCGATCCCCTCATGCAGGTGGTTGCTAAGAAGGCATGGACGGTTCCTGATTCAGTGGACCCCACTCCCAGGAGACCTTCTAAGTTCATAACAGCTCCAGCAGACAAGCAATTTCTAACAAAAGGAGTTTCTATGGATGCTATGGTGGTAGCTGCTGCCACAAAGAAGGAACTAGCTGATCATTCAGTACCTGTCCATCCACCTAACAAGGAATCTAGGTCCATGGATAGGTACAGGAAGCGGATGTTCTCCTCAGCGACATTTACCATGCGTTCGCTGAACTACCTGTGCCATTTTACTCGTCTTCAAAGGGACTTGATCAAGGAAGCGAGTGAGATGTTAAAGGATCCTACAGCTGCGGGTTTCCAAGACAAGATGAACACGCAGCTGGCTACCCTTAATTCCATATCCAACTCCTCCATGCGCCTCCTTTCTTACGCGGCTGATGGAGCGAGCAGAGCCGCAGGGACAGGTGTGGCCTTACGTAGGCACGCCTGGATGCGGCTATGCAATTTTGCGGACCCTTTCAAGACGTCTTTCACGAACTCCCTTTGATGGATCATCTCTCTTTGGTCCTCAAGTGAAAGAAACCCTGACTAGGTGCGAGACTGATGGCAAGACCCTTTCTGCCGCCGGAGTCCGTTTTCGACTCCTTCCAGGCCTTACCCCAAAGGCCAGAAGGGTGGAAAGATGTGGTTCCGTAAACAATCTCAAGGGACTTCGCCTGACGACAGAGTCGTTTTCCTACCAAAGGCAGAGGTGGGAATAACAATGGTAGACGCCCTAGGGGCAGGGGGTCCGCAGAACCAGGGCAATCGGGAAGCCTTCCTGACAAGCCCTTTCAGCATCCCTGAGGTGTTGCCCGACTGCCCATCTTCGAGGCAGTCGGGAAGATTGTCACTGTACCCAGAAGCCTGGCTATCCCTGACTCAAGACAAATGGGTACAGTCCATCATTTCAAGGCTATTCTATCCCCTTTCTTCGCTTTCCAAATCAGTCAAAAAAATCCCTTCCAGATGTTCCACCGCTCAAAGGGATCTAGTAGCTCTGGAAATTTCAAAACTGGGTGCAAAAAGAGCGATTCAGCCAGTGGCATGAGACCAAGAAGGATCCGGAATCTACTCAAGGTTCTTTTAGTTCCAAAGAAAACAGGGGACTGGAGACCGATTTTGGATCTCAGTGTCTTGAACAAATCAGTCAAGAAAACAACATTTCGGATGGTCACGCTGCAATCCATCCTTCCCTTTTGGGCAAAGGAAACTGGATGTGCTCTATAGACCTTCGGGATGCGTACTATCACATAAAAATGAACAGACGCTCCAGAAGATTCCTCCGCTTCAGGCTGGGAACCAGTCATTTTCAGTTCAGGGCCCTGCCCTTTGGTCTCACCACTGCCCCGGTGTTTACCAAATGCATGGCAGTGGTAGCTTCTCACCTGAGACGACAAGGATTCCAGGTGTTTCCATATTTGGACGACTGGCTCCTCACAGCTCCCACCAAGCATCTCCTTCTGATGGCCAGAGATTATACTTTTCGTTTGTCAAAAACTGGGTATTTCAATAAATTGCGAAAAGTCTGTTCTGTCGCCTTGTCGTACTATTACCTACATAGGCGCAAATCTAGATACGATAAACATGTCTGCAAGGCTAACACATCAAAGGATATCAGACATTCACAAATTGGTATCACTCCTTCTCAACAACAACAGAATCAAAGCCAGGTTAGTTCTAAAGGTGTTGGGAATTATGGCAGCGGCCATACCTCTCCTTCCATTAGCCAGATACCACATGCGGATCCTCCAGTGGATGCTTTTTACTCAATGGTCATACCAGGAACTTCCAATGTCTCTCACCATTGTGATCACGCAGGCGTGCAAAAAGCATCTCATGTGGTGGATGTCTTCCCCCCATCTCCTGTCGGGAAGACCTTTTGTTCCACCTCCTCCGGTTGCTATACTGACAACGGATGCCTCCCTGATCGGGTGGGGGGGGCATTATCAGGGCAGGACAGTCCAGGGCACATGGCAACCAAACGAATGCCACTTGCACATAAATGTTCTGGAGATGAGAACAGTGCTTTTAGCGTTGCAAGCCCTTCAAGACTCTCTTCCCTTGGGAACAATTGCAATCCAGACAGACAATATGTCTGTAGTGTGGTACATCAACAAACAAGGCGGAACCAGATCATACCCCGTGTCGAGAAGCACTCAGACTGTGGCAATGGGCGATTTCTTCTCAGCGTTTTCTGATAGCAACGCACATCCCCGGGAAGTCCAATCATATTGCGGACAAGTTGAGCAGAGCTATTCTCATGCCTCACGAGTGGTCTCTGAAAGACTCTGTAGTGAGAGAAATTTTTCTCAAGTGGGGTCAGCCTTGCTGCGATCTTTTTGCTACTCCCCAAAACAGCAAGTGCAGAGAATATTTCACTCTGCAGCAGAGACGCTCTAGTCCAAGTTTGGCCCCGGGGACTTCTGTATGCATTTCCTCCTTTCCCACTGATCTCTCAAGTAATTCAGAAAGCTATCGCTCAGAAGGCCTCATTGATCCTCATTGCTCCTTACTGGCCTTGACAAGTGTGGTTCCCCTTTCTACATCGTTTTCTCTTGGAGCGACCGTGGAAGCTGGACCTAGTTCCAGATCTTTTGATCCATCAGTCGGGTCAGTTTCATCGCTCCCTCCCTCTCTGAACCTCACTGCTTGGTTCCTCCAGTTCCTACCTTAGCCAGGCTTCCTCAATTATCTCACTCTGTTAGAGATATATTGATAGCTTCCCATAAATCTTCCACTCGAAGATTTATTTGAGTAAGTGGAAACGCTTCTCATATTGGGCACAAGGAAAGGACATAGATTCTTTCACCGCTTCCATCCAACTAGTCCTTGATTTTCTAGCTGAACTCTTCCATGCAGGTTCATCTCCTCTACACTTAAAGTTCAATTGGCAGCTATTTCTAACTTTCATGTGGGTATTTCTGAATCTGCCCTAATGTCCCACAAACTCTGCAAAGCCTTTTTGAAAGGAGTTTTTCTTCTCAGACCTCCTATAAGAAATCCTCCTTCTCCTTGGGACCTAAATTTAGTTCTTGCTTCTTTGATTCTTCCCCTTCGAACCTGCAGCTTCCTGTTCCTTAAAATTGTTATCATGGAAAACTCTTTTCTGGTAGCTATTACATCAGCTAGAAGAGTTTCAGAGCTTCAAGCACTCAGTTGTCGTCCTCCTTATCTTTTGTTTCATAAGGACAGAGTATCCTTACGAACTAATCCGTCCTTTTGCCTAAGGTGGTCTCGACATCAAATCTAAACCAAAGCATTGACCTCCCTGTCTTTTTCCAGAGTATTCCAATAGGTCTGAACAAAAATTACACTGCCTGGATGTTCATCGTCAATTGAGGTACTACTTGGATAGAACAAAACAATTCAGAAAATCTGATCAGCTGTTTGTCTCCTATGCGGAAAACAGAAAGGGACTTTCAGTTTCAAAGGTATCATTATCCAGATGGCTAACATCTTTGATTTCCTGGTATATGAAATTAGACAACAAAATTGCCTAATAAACCTAAAGCCCATTCCACCAGAGCTTTGGCTACTTCTTTAGCCTTCCAAGACAGACTGCCTATTGATACCATTTGTGCAGCGGCTACTTGGGCTACTCCTCACACTTTTATTTCTCATTATAAGTTGGATTTAGCTTCTAGGCATAGAGCTAATTTTGGTTCCACTGTTCTCAGGAGTCTGTTCCGTTAGGCCACCGGGACAAGGTGCTAGGGACGCGGTCCCATCCAGCAAGAATGAAGGCGAGATAGACAACTTAACATATAGAAGTTATGTTCTTACCATAACGTTCCATGTTAGTTGTCTTCTTCTCGCCTTCTTCTTGCGTCCCACCCTCCTTCCCCCTGGCCTGGACAGACCTAGAGGAGTTGTGATCGTGACCTCTCTTTCTACCACCTCTTTCTTAGGCATATGCTGTTGTGCATATTTCCTGGATCAGGATGTAGGTCACCCTTCCTTTTTCCTGTTGTTAGAGGTGGACTCTGTTTTAGAGTTATTCTGTTACTATTATAAGCTGGGGTTAGCTTACAAACGAGATCTGAGGTAACTCGCCTAGCATTGTGGGATATAAGGGGAGCCTCGAGCCGGTGGAACCAACTCTCGAGCTTTTAGAGTGGCTGAGTCGGAGCCGAGGTCGGCTCCGAACCCATCCAGCAAGAAGAAGGCGAGAAGAAGACAACTAACATGGAACGTTATGGTAAGAACATAACTTCTATTTATTTCTTTAAAATTGGAATAACTGTTTCTTGGGACTGTGTTGTGTGTGTGTTTTTTTTTTTTGCAACCATGTCCAAGGAAAGGGTCTCAGGCTTTAAGAAGTGTGACTCGTGCTGTCAGAAGATGTCTCTGACAGACGGTCACACTTCTTGCTTATACTGCCTGGGACCTCTCCACCTGCAGGACTCCTGTGCGATTTGTCATTCCTTTAGCCAGAGAGTCCTGCAGGAAAGGAGAAACAAATTGATTTTGAGGGGCCTACTTAAACCGGAGGGCTCCTCCGGCTAAGTCGGCTCCGAGTAAGACTCCCAAGTCTTCCAAGGCCCAGGCTTCTGTGTCCAAGCCTGCGGCCTCGGTTCCGACTCTTTCAGAGTCGAGATCGGCTCCGGCTGGAGCCGATCCTGGTTTGCACAAACCTTCGGCACCGATGGCTATCGGTGCCGATACTGGTTCGGACACATCGGTGTCTGCTCCGATTGGTTCTGACCACCATGTGGCTCAGGCTTCGGTGTCGGCGCCGACCGGCTCCGACACCCTTACCTTTATGTCTGTATCGGCTCCGGCCGGAGCTGATGCATCGAGACCTTCTGTCGGTGCCGAAAAGTTGTCTGCTCCGACGGCATCTATGGTTTTGTCGGCTCCGATGGTTCCTTCGAGGAAGAGGTCCAGGTCCCCTTCCTTGGAACCGATACTCTCGGCTCCGGCCTCTCCTCTCCTCTCGGAACGGAGCCATCGGAGCCGATCATCTAGGTCATCCAGGCTTTCTGACCATGATTTAGAGAGGGTGGTCAGTAGATTATTAAAATCACAGGCACTGGCCCAAATGTTACATAGTCCGTCTCAACAGACGACTATTAGTCCACACCCCCTTGCTGTTCCTCCTTCGACTCTACCACAGAGTTTGGAGCTGGAGTCTTCGGGAATAGTTTCTGCTATGGCTGAGGGACAGATACCCCCCCCCCTTCTGCTCCCTCAGCCTCTACTCTTATCTCCTCTTCGAGACCTTCCTTAGAGGGATTCAGTGGTCGGGCTTCCCTGGTCTCCTCCAAGGGGGTGAGTGGCATTGGACCCTTGTCCGACCCCACTCTTCCCCTTGGAGCCTCGGCCCTGGTGAGCTCGGCTCCGACATCTGCCTCGGAGCCTTCCCTTTCAGTGGGCCCTGGAGTTCCTCTTTCTTCGCAACGGGTTCTCTCGGACCTCCCTGGGAGGGGGGGGGCCTTCGAGGTGATGTGCTGGCCACTAGACTCAGCCAGCAGTCTGTTCCCTTAGCTCCTCCCTCTACGGTGCCTGTCGACATCTCTGCCATCTCTCTTGCTCCCGGATCCAGAGATCCTCCGCCTCAGGTTTCCCCACTGGGAAGAACCCCCTCTTCCGAGGATTCTCCTGATCAGTCAGGGGATCCTCCGCGCAAGAGGACTTGTAAGAGGAAGCACGTAGACTCTCCCGAGTCTATCACTTCAGATACCGACTTAGATGAGTCTGAGGGATCCCCAAGATCCCCCTCTGAGGATGTCTCCTTTTCAGACATCCTAGAACTCCTTAAACAGAGGGGAAACTGGCCCTCCAATAATCCCTCTGAGGATGAGTCGGTATACCTGGAGGCGTTTGGATCTCAGCCCTCCACCTCCTGGGTGTCTCCGCCTTTCGACCCCCTTATACAGGTTATTGCTCGAAAGGCTTGGGCTGCTCCTGACTCTGTAGAGCCAGTTCCTAGGAGGCCATCTAAATTTATTACTGCCCCTTCAGACAAGCAATTCCTTACTAAAGGTGTCCCTGCTGATGCCATGGTGGTGGCGGCTGCCACTAAGAAGGAACTTGCAGATCCTTCTGTACCTGTTCATCTTCCTAATAAGGACTCTAGGACCATGGATAGGTATGGTAAGCGGATGTTCTCTTCAGCGACCTTTGCTATGCGCTCGCTGAACTACTTATGTCACTTCACCAGACTCCAAAGGGACATTCTTAAGGAGCTAGGTGAAGTAGTACAGGATCCCACAGCTGCAGGGGCTCAAGAAAAAATTGCTTCGCAGCTAGGAACCCTTAATTCTATTGCTAACTCCTCCATGCGACTGATATCATATGCAGCAGATGGAGCGAGTAGAGCCGCAGGTACAGGTGTGGCTCTTAGACGCCAAGCCTGGATGCGGCTCTGTAATTTTGCAGATCCCTTTAAGGCGTCTTTCACAAACTCTCCCTTTGATGGGTCAGCTTTGTTTGGCCCTCAAGTGAAGGAAACATTGACCAGGTGTGAGCAGGACGGCAAGACTCTTTCTGCCGTAGGGGTCCGTTTTTCCACCCCTTCTAGACCTTTACCCTAAGGGACAGAAGGGTGGCAAAATGTGGTTCCGCAAATCCCAAGGAGTCACGCCGGATTCACGTGGTCAGTTTACCCCTAGAGGCAGAGGGGGTAACAATAACAGACGCCGCTCTAGAGGCAGAGGGGGTCCACAGAACCAGGGAAGCAGAGAGCCTCTCTGACAAGCCCTTTCAGCATCCCTGAGATGTTGCCCGACTGTCCATCCTTGGAGGCAGTCGGGGGAAGACTATCGCTGTACCCAGAAGCCTGGCTTTCCCTCACTCAAGACAGATGGGTACAGTCGATCATATCCGAGGGTTACAAAATTCCCTTCGAGGAAACTCCTTTCTCTCACTCAAATTCCCTTCCAGATGTACCACCCGGTCTAAGGGAAATTGCAGAGTTAGAAGTATTAAAACTTCTACAAAAAAGAGCCATTCAGCCAGTTACAACAGACCATTCAGAGCCGGAATCTACTCAAGGTTCTTTTGGTCCCCAAAAGACGGAGACTGGAGACCAATATTGGATCTCAGCAGACTCAACAAGTCTGTGAGAAAGACAAGATTCCGAATGGTCACACTTCAATCAATTCTGCCCTTCTTACAGAAGGACAACTGGATGTGCTCAATAGATCTTCAGGATGCGTACTATCACATAAAAATTCACAGACGCTCCAGAAGGTTTCTCCGCTTTCGGCTGGGGTCCAGTCATTTCCAATTCAGAGCCCTGCCCTTTGGTCTCACTACAGCCCCCAGAGTGTTCACCAAATGTATGGCAGTGGTCACGGCTCACCTGAGACGTCAAGGATTCCAGGTGTTTCCGTATCTCGACGACTGGCTCCTTTCAGCCACCACCAGGCATCAACTTCTTCAAGCCAGGGATTACACAATAAATCTTTGCACTCAATTGGGAATTTCGATCAACTACGGAAAATCCTCCTTATCGCCCTGCCAGTCTATTACTTTCATAGGCGCAAACTTAAACACTGTTCTGATGTCAGCTACCCTCACAGATCAAAGAATCTCAGATATACAAAGTCACGTGAGGACCATCCTAGCCAGCAAGAAAGTACAAGCCAGAATGGTTCTAAAGGTGTTGGGCCTCATGGCTGCGGCCATTACCCTTCTTCCCCTGGCCCGCTTCTATATGCGCCTGCTTCAGTGGATGTTGTTCACTCAGTGGTCTTACCAACAACTTCCGACGCGTCACCAAATACTGGTGACACAGATTTGCAGGAATCATCTTTCATGGTGGATTACTTCTCCCCAGATTCACCAAGGCAGACCCTTTGTACCCCCAGCCCCCGTAGCCACTGTCACTACGGATGCCTCCCTGATCGGGTGGGGGGGTCATTATCAGGGCAGGATGGTTCATGGGACGTGACAACCGTTCGAATACCACCTGCACATAAATGTCCTTGAGATGAGAGCAGTGCTTTTAACGTTGCAAGCCCTCAACGACTTTCTTCCCTTGGGGACAATTGCAGTCCACACAGACAACATGTCTGTAGTATGGTATATCAACAAACAGGGCGGAACCAAGTCCTACCCCTTGTGTCGAGAAGCTCTCAGACTTTGGCAATGGGCTATCTCCTCTCATCGGTTTCTGGTAGCAACGCATATCCCTGGGAAAACCAACGTTTTAGCGGACAGATTGAGCAGAGCTATTCTCATGCCTCACAAGTGGTCTCTCAAACAATCTATAGTGGAGGAGATTTTTCTAGAATGGGGCCGCCCATGTTGCGATCTTTTTGCTACTCCCCAAAACAGCAAATGCTCAGACGACTTCTCTCTCTTCCCACTGCCAGGCCATCCCCCCAGAGACACTCTAACCCAGGATTGGCCCCAGGGACTTCTTTATGCCTTTCCTCCTTTTCCTCTGATTCCACAAGTACTCCAGAAAGCCACCGTTTTGAGAGCCAAAATGATTCGCATTGCTCCCTATTGGCCTTGACAAATTTGGTTTCCGTTCCTCCATCGTCACCTTTTGGTGCAGCCGTGGCATCTGGACCCAGTGCCAGACCTTCTGATTCACCAGTCGGGTCAGCTGCACCGGTCTGTCCCTTCTCTCAACCTCACAGCATGGTTGCTCCACTTCCTTCCTTAGCCAGGCTTCCTATGATCTCTAATCCTGTTAGAGACATCATAGTAGCTTCCTTAAAATCCTCTACCAGGAGGATTTATACTAGCAAATGGAAACGTTTTTCTTATTGGGCAAAAGCCAAGAATATTGATCCCTTTACTGCTCCAGTACAAGCAGTTTTGGATTTCTTAGCGGAAATCTTTCACGTGGGCTCCTCTTCCTCCACGGTCAAAGTTCAGTTGGCTGCTATCTCGAAATTTCATGTCGGGTTCGCAGATCACAACATTATGTCCCACAGGCTTTGTAGAGCCTTCTTAAAAGGAATTTTTCTCCTGAAACCTCAAATCAGGAGTCCTTTTCCTCAATGGGACCTAAATTTAGTGCTGACATCCTTGATTCTTCCTCCCTTCGAGCCAGCTGTTTCATGTTCCCTGAAATTTCTTTCATGGAAAACTTTATTCCTGGTTGCTATTACTTCGGCTAGGAGGGTATCTGAACTTCATGCTCTCTCTGTTCGCCCCCCCTATTTAGTCTTCCACAAAGACAGAGTATCATTGAGAACTAATCCAACCTTTTTGCCTAAGGTCGCCTCAAAGAGTAATTTGAATCAGACTATTGATCTTCCTGTATTTTTCCCAAACTACTCAAACAGATCGGAACAAAAGTTACATTATCTTGATGTTCACCGCCAACTCAGATATTATTTGGACAGAACAAAACAATTCAGGAAATCCGATCAACTCTGTTTCTTATGCTGATAACAAAAAAGGCCTTCCTGTCTCAAAAGTGACCTTATGTAGATGGCTTTCTTCTGTCATCTCCGAAATTTATCAGCTCAGGGGAAAACAGCTGTGCTCGAAACCTAAAGCGCATTCAACCAGAAGCTTAGCCACTTCCACAGCTTTTCAAGCTAGACTTCCATTAGACACTATTTGTGCAGCAGCCACTTGGGCCACTCCTCATACCTTTGTTTCTCATTACAAATTGGATTTGGCCTCCAGGGACAGAGCCAGTTTTGGCTCTACAGTTCTCAAGAGTGTTCCATTGAGCCACCCAGGATAGAGGTGCTAGGGACGCGGTCCCATCAAGCAAGAATGAAGGCGAGATTGACAACTTAACATTGAGAAGTTATGTACCTACCATAACGTTCCATGTTAGTTGTCTTCTCTCGCCTTCTTTCCTGCGACCCTCCCTCCTTCCCCCTGGCCTGGACAGACCTTTTCTCTCTACATGGAAGTATGCTTCTTAAGACCATACATTACTGGTCCTCATCACCATCCTTCAGGCTTTTCTCTCCTTCTTTCTTCCTTTGGGAAGTTTTTTATGCTAGGTGTTATTGCCTATAGACAACAAATGAGATCTGGGTACTTACCGCCTTGCATCATGGGATATGGGGCTGCCTCGAGCTGGTAAAAGTGACTCTCGAGCTTAGCAAGTGCCGAGTCGGAGCCGAGGATCGGCTCCGAACCCCATCAAGCAAGAAAGAAGGCGAGAGAAGACAACTAACATTGAACGTTATGGTAGGTACATAACTTCTCATTTAGGCTGGTTAGGACTGTTAGTTTTTGATGGGGGACTGTATCGAAGGCTTTGGACATATCAAGGAAGACTGATGAGATAATCTTACCTTTACTCCTATGAAGGTTGATTGAATTGGTGAAACTTAGGAGGGTAGTAGTTGTACTATAGTTAGGTCTGAATCCATGTTGGGAGCTAGATAGGAGTTTGTTGTGTAAGAGGTAGTGCATAAGTTGAGAATGTATGCACCTTTCTAAAAGTTTGGCTAGGGGAGATAATACAGCAGTAGGTCTGTAATTAGATAGTTCGAGTGAAGTACTTCCCTTGTGGAGAGGGAATTATACAAGACGCTTTCCAGAGATACGAGACCTGATGTTCAGCTGTCATTTTGAGATATTCTGCTGGAAGGTTGTGAGCAGCAATAGTTGATTTCAGTTTTTTAATCAGTTTCTTTATGGTTTTTGTTGAGATGAGATGGAAGGAGAAAGTGCTTCTGTTCCTGTTTTCTTATAAAGGGTGTATTATCTGGTGGGAAAGTTATTTTTGAATCATGCCAGAACACTGTCAGTGAAATATTTGTTAAATTGTTTGGCAGTTGAATCAGAGTCTGGGGTGATTATAAGGGTTGGGGTAGATACCTGTCCGGGGTGCCAGATAGTTTTGTTAGCTGTCTACCTTCTGACTGCTGGTCATATGATGTTTATTGCAGGCTATTTAAACTTTGCAAACAGTAGAATTTATCTGAGGAAGTCCTGGAGTTTTCCGAGATTAAAGTGCCTATCCTTTTACCTTTAATTGTGGTTCATGATTTTAATGGTCATTTTTGTTCTTTAAATAAGTTGTGTATTGAACTACCTGCTTGGTATTATGTTGCTGTCTCTCTGTGGTTTTGCCATTGCTTGTTTTCGCCATTGAGTGAAAATACAGATCCCTGGTCTTGTTGTGAGAGCATTTTTTTCTTACATGTTACAAACTTTAAAATTATAAAACCGTTTGCCTAGTTCCATTTACAGGCCGTTTGACACTTTTTCTCTCTTCACCTCCTCCATCATCTGTCCTTTAGAATCTCACAGGCATTAGTGTGTTTTTCTTCCTTCCCTTTCTAAGTGCTTTGTTACTTGTATATCTGCCATTTAAAACAAAAAAAAGGTTATTTTTAATAAGAGTGTGTGTCTGTGTATTAATGTTTGATAGCAGTTAAGTTATTGGTAGTTGGGTCACGCTAGCGAACAGCTTGTGGTTTACCTTATTTCTGTCCGTGTCCCCCCTCCAATGTCTGAAAAACCTTCTGGTTTTAAAAGATGCACTTTCCCTCATTCCAGTGCCCTCAAGAAGTGAGTCTATTGCTTGGGCCCCAAACATCTGAAGTCGGCCTGTGAAATATTTGCCACCTATAACCCCAGGACCGTATCTGACGACCGGAATAAAATAATTCTCAAAGGCTTGTTGCCTACCTCTACATCTTCCTCTGTTGAGGCTCAAATCCCCTCAAAATTGCATGGCTCTGATGAGTCTAGAAAGAGAGTCTTACAAAAGTCACTCAGGACTTCCTCTGAGCCTCCTCAGAAACTTGTGAAAACATCTGATCCAACTCCCTCACATCGGAAGTCAGTATCGTCTCTTTCAGATCTACAGACCCCTGTGGATCCAAAGAAGGTTTCTCCCCCTTTGAATCCACAGAGACCTTCAGATCTGATGGAGGTATTCACAATAGCTAGCTCCCCACTTCCTTTGGCTTCAGTGTGGGATCCCAGACCTTCGGGTCTGACGCTTGGTAACTGAACTCCAGAAAGTGTATTAAGGCCAGTCTCACCAAACCTTCCATCCAAGCTGTTTCAGACTCCATGAAAACATTCCAGGCCCGCGTCCCGAGCTTAGTCCAGATCTTCTAGGAGCTTGACAGAGGCCAATATGGACAGGATGATGCGGAGATATCTTAGGGCTCATATCCATATGGGGTCCTGCCAACTCCATCCCTTCTCGGATCTGTGATATCACTTGGCAAGCCTGTATGGTTTCCTCCTCTGATCCAGCCCGTGGTGCGAGTCCCAGGATCCCCGAGAGAGTTAGCTTCTGATCTGAGAAAACCCCCTTCCCCTACTCCAATGATTTCCCTGACCAGTCCTGCCCTGATTTTGTCGGATCAGAGAGGTTGAGGTTGATGTCTGTTCTGGGGATTTGGGTTTGGCTCCAATGCTGTTTGATCTGTCCCTTCCTCTTGGTGCCTTGGCTCCCAGCAGCTCGGCTCCAATTCTTTCTGGAGTGTCCAGATCCAGGGTTGGCCCTATCCTCTCCTCCTCTGCCCTGAGGTAGATGAGAGGGATCTCCCCAGGTCCTTCAGCCTTCCAGGTGGTAGTAAAAGCCATCTCTTTATGCAGACATCCAGCCTCTCACATTTCGGATCCTTCTCAACATCCCTCATCGGGTCCGAGCGCTGAGCCCATCATTCCTGCTTCTCTAGGTCAGCCTACCCTGGAAAGCCGCCATACTCTTCCCCCTGAGGAATTCTTCCATTATTCTGAGACCTCCCCAGAACACCCCATGGAGGAGGTTCCGCAGAAGAACACTTACAAGAGGAGGCGCATAATCTCCCAGATGGAGTACCTCAATGAAGACACCAACATTGATGCGGGAGAAGGATCACCATCGATCACCACCTGATGTCCCCTTCGGAGATGACCTGAAAATTGTTAAACAGAAGATTGGGTGGTTTTCCCAACCTCCTCCTCCTGAAGAGTCAGTGATTCTGAAGGCTTTCAGGGCACGTCCATCTACATCTTGTTTGACCCCCCCCCCCCCCCAGTGGACAAACTTATTCGCCTAGTTTCCTGCTGGAAGAAAACCGGACACTGTGAAGCCCATCCCCAAACACCCGGCTAAGTTTCTTGTTTCCCCTGCAGACAGAACACACTGGAGTGAAGGTGTCCCTGTTGATGCCATAGTTGTGGCGGCAGTGACTAAAAAGCAGCTAGCTGAGCAGAGCTCCTCTGTTCATCCACAGAGCAGGGAGTCAAGAACAATGGACAGATTTGGAAAGTGCATCTATGCCTCAGCCACGTTCGTAGTGAGGTCATTAAATTACCTGGCTCATTTTACCTGCTTGCAGAGAGATTTGATCAAGGAGCTCTTAAACTCTCTGAGACCATGTCGGCGGAGGACCTCGAGAGTCCTTCTGCAACTTGACTACACCCTAATCTATTGCAAATTCATCAATGAGGCTGATCTCCCATACATCGGAAGGTACCTCATGAACAGCCGGTTCAGACTTGGCTGTTAAGAGACATGCTTGTATGAGGCTATGTGACTTTGAGGAACCCTTCAAGGTGTCCTTTGTCAGTGCCCCCTTCAATGGCTCCTCCTTGTGCGAGCCATCAGTGAAAGATGTTACCCACAGCGAGCAGGAAGAAAAGACCCTGTCTGCTGTGGGAATCATGTTATTACCCCTCAGTGGACATTTTCTAGAAACCAGTGAGGTGTGAAGAAAATGTGGTTCCAGAAATCTCAAGGGCCTTTTTCAACAACCATGCAGGGACACTTCTTCCAGAGGCAAAGGAGGAGGAGGTTTTAGTGGTAGATGTTGCCCCAGAGGCAGTGTGGGTTCGCAGAACCAGGGGCTCAGAGATGACTCTGATAGGCTCTATCAGTGCTCCTAAAGCACTGCCTAACTGTCCATCTCTGGACGCAGTCTGGGATCATGTTTCCCTGCACCTAGATGCCTGGGCAAGTCTTACAAACAGCTCATTGGTGCTAAGTATAATATCCAGAGGTTACTACATTCCCTTTTTCCTTCCACCTTTGGTAACAAGGAGGAAATTCCCAACATTCCACCCAGTCAGAGGGAGTACACAGCTCAAGAAGTTCAAAGGCTGCTACAAAAAAGTGTCATCTAGGAGGTCCCAACCAAACAAATTGGTTTCTGAGCTAACTCCCTCTTTTTGTTGCCAAAGAAAACAAGGAACCTCAAGACCAATTTTGTATCTAAGCAACCTGAATCCGTATGTAAAGAAGTTAAAGTTCCAAATGGTTGCAGTTCAGTCCATCCTGCCTTTTCAGCACAAGGGTGATTGAATGTGCTCTATAGATCTACGGGATGCATACTATCACACCAAAAGTGACCGGTGCAAAGGACACTTGCGCTATTGGCTGGGAGCCAATCACTACCAATTCAGAGCACTGCCCTTTAGACTTACCATAGCCCCCCCCCCCCCAAGGTGTTCACCAAATGCATGGCAGTCGTAGCAGCTCACCTAAGGCTCAAAGGATTCCAGGTGTTACCCTGTGTAGATAATTGGCTCCTCACTGCCCCAACTAGACATCTACAAACCAGGGATTACTTGCTTCAGATCTCCACCTCCCTAGGCATTATGATAAATTTTGCAAAATCGAACCTGACTCCTGTACAAACTCTAGACTTTATAGGAACTCAACTAGATACTGTGACTCAAGTGGCTTTGTTACCTCTTCACCGCATCACATCTCTGAGAAATTAGTGTTACAAGCCCTTGTGTTAATGTCACCTGCAATTTTCCTTGCCCCCTTAGCAAGATTCTTCATGCGAATCCTCCAGTGGACTTTGGCAGTACAATGGTCTATTCTTTACCAGCCTCTGTTTATTGCAGTCAATCTCATTCCAATTTACAGGCATCATATTCGATGGTGGATATAGTCAGATGACCTAATTTTGGGCAGGCCATTCCCCCCCTCCCCATAGCCACAGTGATCACTGACACTTCCCAACTGGAGTGGGGCGGGGCATTTCAAAGTAAAGATGGTCCAAGGCATGTAGTCCCCCTTGGAGACCAAGCTGCATATTAGTGTCTTAGAGATGAGAGCAGTCCCTCTAATGTTGCAAGCCTTTCAGGATGTTCTCCCTCTGGGGACTATTGCAGTCCATATGGACAACATCTCAGTAGTATGGTACATCATCAAACAAGGAGGAACCTGTTCCTACCCAGTGTGCAGAGAGGCCATGAGGATTTGGGAATGTGCAGTCTCTTCTCACAGCTTTCTATTTGCATCACATATACCAGGGAAAACCATCATGCTAGCAGACAGACTCAGCAGGTCCATTCTGATTTTGCACGAGTGGTCCCTCAATCAATAAGTAGCAAACATGATTTTCAGCCATTGAGGCCAGCCTTGCTGCAATCTATTTGCTGTTTCCTCAACAACAAGTGCAGCAAGTACTTTGTTCTGATCTCTCCCTCCGGTGGTCACCAAGGGATGCTCTGATTCATGATTGGTCCCCGGCTCTCCTCTATGCTTACCCCCCCCCCCTTCCACTGATCCCAAAGTTTCTACAGAAAACGAGCAGTTTGAAGAACTCAGTCACTCATTGCTTCCGTCTGGCCTTGACAAGTATGGATGTTCTTCGTGTTTCACTGTTGCAGTCATCACATTTCGGTTATCCCTGCCAGGGTAGCCCTCGGCCGGCCCAAATACCAGAGACTTAGTATTTCTGCGGTGGTTGCTGTCGCTTGAGGACTGTCATCAGGTCGTCAGTGGTATAAAGTAAGGCAGCCGACGCCATTACATCTGTCTTTCTTGAAGTGGAGCCCGAAGCAGAAGCAGTTTGCATGAGTACCGGTTGGCCACTACCTGAGATGTTCTTCATGTTTCACTGTTGCAGTCATTACATTTGGGTTATCTGCTTGCAGGTAGCCCTCAGTCAGCCTGATTAACAAAGTCTTGGGTCCTGCGTCATTTGCTGTCCTTTCTTCCATGACGTCAGGGGTATAAAACATGCAGCCGACGCCATTACATCAGTCTTTCTTGCCGTGCGGGGCCTGAAGCAGAAGCAGTTCGCAAGTGCCGGTCGGCCAACTCCTGAAATTTTTGTTTTCAAGTTTCAGAACGGAAGTCTTCAACTAAAGCCAAGTACCCCATTGTGGAAACTTTCTCTTGCTCCTTCCCGATGTCAGTAAAAGTTAATAGTTGCATTACTTGTGGAAAGCAAATACCTCATAAAGATTTTCATTCATACTGTATTCCTTGCCTAGGCCCTGACCACAACGTACCTTGCTGTAGGTTTTGTGCTTTATTTAGTCAGTGCACTATCCGTCGTCGGTATATTTTCACCTCTAAATATTTCGGTTCTCAGTTTAATTATCCAGAAATGTCGTCGGTTAGCCATCAGACTACTGGGATTCCAAAAAAAATGCAAAGATAAAGACAGAGACAGGCCGCTGAAGTCCAAAACTGCCAACGACGCTTCTCCTAAGCAAGTCGCTGGTTCGCCGGTACTCAGTGAGGCGCTTTCGCAGCCCCTGATGCCTGCTACTTCTGATTCGCAGGCCTCTACTGAGACCCATTCAGATTCCGGTATGCCACGAGATGCTTCAACTATGGAACCCGCGGATGTCTCTACCTTGGATGGGTCTGGAGCCGCTGTGCAGGCACCGGCTTCTGAGGGTGTATTAAGGCCTACAGACTTGTATAGTAAACATATGCCTCCTTCACTTAGGCCTAAATCTTGAACCATGCCTAAAAAACGCCGCATGCTCAGGCCTCTATGCCTAAAAAAAGAAATAAAAATGGCTGAAGATTTAATAACTCTAATCAGGGGAAGCCAACCCCCCATTTCTAAGAGGCCTAGGACTGAAGTTGTTTATGAATCTTCTGACCAGGATTCTGTTTTTTCTGATTCTTCTGATCTGAATTTGCCCTTATCTACTTATGAGGATTCTGATGCAGAGGACTCCATTCCCTCTGCTTCCCCTCCAGAGGATTTGTCTTTTGGGGAAACATTGCATACTCTAAGGGAGCATTTCCACTGGGAAAGCCAGGAGTATTCTCATTCAAAAAAAGAGGCTTAGGGATTTCTTACTCCTACCTCAGCATAGGCCTTTAGCTATTCCTCCTGTACTAGACATTGCTGATGCTTTTTCGGAATCTAGTTTGGCCCCTGATTCCTTGCCTCCTGCTCCCAGAAAACCTGTCAGATACTACAGGGTCCCTGAGTCACACAAGTTCCTTTTTTAAAATCCTGTTGCGGATCCAGAGACTATTTCACAGGGGCCCAAGGGCATTAAGGCTTCTACTGCTAAAAATCCTACCCCTTCTGATAGAGACTCCAGGGCGCTGGATAGATGGGGTAAGAAGGTTTACACTTCTGCAACCTTGGCCATTAGGGCTTTAAACTGCCAGTTTCATATGTTTAAGTATCAGCAACATGTTATTGGATTGCTTAAACAGAAGATGATGATGATTCCTGACTGTGTGGAAAATAAAGAATTACAGGATTTAATGCATTCTGGTGAACAAGTTGGAATACATACTTTGCAATGTGGTTTTGATTCATTAGAGGCCTCTTGCAGGGCTGCTGTTACTGGGTCTGTGCTCAGAAGGTATGCATGGCTAAAGGAGCAATCCTTGCCTGATGATGTTAAAGCTAAATTGTTGGATGCTCCCTTAAATCAGGACCGCCTGTTTGGCAACAAGGCTGAGGGAGTTCTTAAAAAGATGGAAGATAAAGCTAAATCTATGCAAACAGTTAAAGATTTCTTACAAGTTCAGCCTCCAAGATTTAGTAGGCACTGGCCCTCCAAGATTTGGTCCTTTCCAGCCCCTTCCAGGTCTTCTCAAGCCAAACCCAGACACAGCAAAAGCCTCAGGTTTCACTCCCAGGGACACACAGGACTAAGCAGTGGGGGGGGGGGCTCCACTTCCAAATCTGGGAGTAATAAGACTCCACCCTATGGTAAACTGTCTCAATGACTTCCGTTTAAAATTTCCAGGTACTTACAAACTGACTGCCCCCTTGGGGAGAGATTGCTCTTCATGCAAAGAACTGGGAACTCATTACCCAGGACAAATGGGTTTTAAATATAGTGTCCCAGGGATAAAGATTTCACTTCCACACATTGCCAACACCAAGCGGGTAGGCAGACCTACCCCCAAATCAATGGGCAGAGGCCCAAAAACAAGTCCTTTCTCAAGCAGGGGGGCTATTCAGCTGGTACAAGAAAAGGAAGAGGGACAAGATTTCTACTCAAGACTTTTCCTGGTACTCAGAAAAGACGATTCATGGCATCCTATCCTGGACCTGTTTACTCTAAACACCTTTTTGGAAATTCCAAAATTCAAGATGCTGACTCTTCAATTACTTCCTATGCTAGGCAAAGATCCTGGTTGGCAACACTAGATTTAAAAGAGGCATACCTGCACATCCCAATCAGGGAATCTTGCAGAAGATACCTACGCTTCAAAGCAGGCTACATGCACTATCAGTTCTCTGCACTGCCCTTTGGCTTATCTACTGCGCCCAGGGTATTCACAAAGTGCCTAGCTTCAGTTATTGCATTTTGCAGGCAAAGAAATATTCAAATATACCCATACCTGGACGATTGTCTTAATTCAGGCAGAAAGCCAGGAGATACTTTTGAGTCATCTGGCCTTTGTACAAAGGGTTTTAACTTGTCTGGGGTGTACCATAAATGAAAATCAATCACACCTGGTACCCTGTCAACAAATTATATTCCTGGGAGCAAGCTTGAATACAACTTCCCAGATGGCTTACCTCACGCCAGATAAACAAATTAATTTGACAACCTACTTCAAACAAGTGGCCACAAAAACCCTGCTTATCTGCAAGACTAATATTGCAAGCCTTGGGGTTCATGGCCTTCTGCATTCTTCTAATTCCATATGCAAGACTGCATATGAGGAAACTACAGTGTTATCTAAAAAGCCTATGGTGTCAACATTCTCAGGATCTAGAAGCAATTATTCCCATCATACCTTGCCTATGCCTAGAATTCCTTTGGTGGGCAGAAGCCTGCCACCAAAGCAAGGGGCTACCTTTCACACCGCCCCCCGCCACCCAAACCCTAACAGACGCATCAGACTATGCATGGGGGGCTCACCTGGCAGGGAAGTGCATTCCGGGCAAATGGAACCCAAGTTAAATGCATCTGCATATCAGTCAGAAGGAAATGTTGGCTGTACAGAATGTTCTGACAGCCTTCAAGGACCACATTCTTCCAGGACAATTTATGGTAAAGATGGACAAACACCACTGTTATGTGTTACTTAAACAAGCAGGGGGTACACATTCTTACCCCCTCTGCAGACTAGCCATGGCATTGTGGAACACAGCCTTGAGCTACCAAGTGCACCTACAAGCTCATTTCCTGCCAGGAAAATTAAATACACTGGCAGACGGACTAAGCAGAAACCTCATGGACCCACACGAGTGGAAACTGGAACCAAGGATTTTCAACATGTTGACAAGTAAATGGGGGAGCCCAGATATAGACCTGTTTGCCTCTCCCCAGAACTACCAATTGGACATATTTTTTGCACAAGGACTCCCCACAAGCAAGCCTGGAATGTGGATGCTGTGTCCTTCACCTGGAAAAACCTGTCAGTCTATGCCTTCCCCCCTCTGCCTCTGCTTTCCAAAGTACTACTAAAAATCACACAGGACAAACCAAGGATGATTTTGATTGCTCCAGACTGGCCACGCCAACACTGGTACCCCCTCCTACGCAGTGTCACGGTTCTCCCCATGGCACTTGCCTCAGACTCCTTCCCTGTTGTCTTAGCAGGAGAACCAGATTCAGCACCCTCAGCTTCTAACATTGAACCTTGCAGCCTGGCCAATTAGATAATCTCTCCTCTACCATCCCTTAGTAAACCTGTGATGGATATCATTTTAGAGGCAAGGAGGCCTAGTACTAGAAAATCTTATGCTGAAAAATGGAAAAGATTCTGTGCCTGGAACCAATCTCAAGGGATGAGTACAGCAGCGCCCAATTTACCTCAGATTTTACATTACTTAACTGAGATGCTTCACAAGGGCCTGTCTTTTTCCTCCATTAAAATCCATGCCTCAGCCATTTCAGCTCATTATAACACAGAACCTCCCCTCTTCTCTCATCCACTGCTCAAGCAGTTCCTCAAAGGGGCCAAACATTTGAGACCACCCAGGAGAGCTCCAACCCCAGCCTGGGACCTTAACTTTGTTTTGGAGAAACTCACTCTACCTCCTTTCGAGCCAGCTGCTACTGCAGACTTAAAATTTCTTTCTTGGAAAACAGCTTTCCTTTTTAGCAATCACTTCAGCTAGAAGGGTATCTGAATTACAGGCCCTTATGGCAGTGCAGCTTTTCATCATCATTCATGCGGACAGGGTGTCCCTCAGAACCAATCCATCCTTCATGCCCAAGGTGGTATCCAGTGTGGCTCTTAATCAGTCTATTCATTTGCCAACCTTTTTTCCCAATCCACAGAACAAAGGGGAATGGATACTGCACTCCTTAGATGTACACAGACAACTTAAATTCTACTTGGACAGGACTAAACCTCAAAGGAAATCTGAACAACTGCTGGTGGCATTTGCTGCAGGGGCAGAGGGGAACGCTATTTCAAAGCAAACCATTTCTAAATGGATAGGCCATTGCATTCATTTCTGTTATAAGCACCATGGAAAGCCTATCCCCCAGGGGATCAGACCTCACTCCACCAGGGCTGCATCTACCTCTACAGCCTTTCTCAGAGGCGTCACTACCAGGGACATCCTAGAAGCTGCTACCTGGAGTTCTGTACATACTTTCACCAAGCATTATCATTTGCCAGTTTTCTCTAAATCCAGAGTTGGCTTTGCCACTGCAGTCTTGCAGGGCATTATAGCTGGTCCTAATGCTATCTCAATTCCTCCTCCCAACCATAGCTTTGGGAATCTGCCCAAATGTAATGACTGCAGCAGTGAAACACGAAGAACATAGTACAGTTGTGTACACTTACCAAAAATGTAGATGTTCAAGTGTATTCACTGTTGCAGTCCTGGTTACCCTCCCTCCAGCCCCCTAACTTCTTTTGGCTATACCTCTACTTTCCTTTACCATACTTAAAAGCCTTTTTGGTGTATTTGCTTTTTTGTTGGAGGTATATCCTTGTACTTTTATATTTAATTGCTCCCCATTAGGGGGGCACCTGACATCTGGGGCAAGAAAAACCTGATGTAATGGCATCTGCTGCATGTTTTATACCCCTGATGACCTGACGTCATGGAAGAAGGGACAACAACCGACGCAGGCCCCAAGTCTTTGTTAATCAAGCCGACTGAGGGCTACCTGCAAGCAGATAACCCAAATGTAATGACTGCAACAGTGAATACACTCGAACATCTACATTTATGGTAAGTGTACACAACTGTACTTTTTCGTTTCCGAATTGAAGTTGGTCTTCTAAAGCTAAGTACCCCACTGGGGATCCTTTTATCTTGCTCTAACAGATGTCAGGAAAAAGTTAATAATTGTCGCGCCTGTGGAAAGCAAATACCACACGGTTCCACTCTTACTGTGTCATTTGCCTAGGCCCATACCACAATGTCCCCCATTGTCACTTCTGTGCTTTAATGCCAGAACTATCCGTCATCGGGCTCTTATTGTAGCTAGATATTTTTGTTTACTGTCCTTGAATTTCAATATGGCTTCGGTAAGCCATCCGACAGCAGATCTTCCGAAAAAACGGAACGATAAAAACAGAGACAGACCGCACAGGTCCAAACCTACCAACGACACTTAGGTTAAGCTAGTCATCAGTTCCCTGGTACTCAGTGAGGCGCTTTCGCAGCCACTAATTCCTGCTTCTGTGGATTCGCAGGCCGCTATAGAGACCCTTTCGGAGTCCGGTATGCCACAAAACTCTTCTTCGACTAAGGATTCTGCGATCGTCTCTTCCTTGGATGGGTCCAGAGCCGCTGAGCAGGCACCAGCTTCCAAGGAAGTCCTTCGCACTACCAATTCTCGACACAAACCGTCTTCTTTCACGACTACCGTTCTTTCGAAAACGACCAAGTTTCTTAGGCCCAGGGTACGAACAACACCCAAGAAACCGATGACCCAATCCCAAGCACCTGCTTCCTTGCCTCAGTCTCAAATGCTTAAAATGGTGGAAGACCTTATCATGCTGATCAGGGGAAGTCAAGCTACCCCCTCCAAAAGGAAGAGAGATCTGTCCCCTGTAGTTTTGTCTGAACAAGTCAGATGTCTCTGATGCATCTTAATATCTTAAAAAAAAGTCCACAAAAAACTAGGAGCGTTACACAGAAATAAGCAACTTCTCCCCAAAGGAGCAAAGATTTCAATAGCAAAAAAAAAAAATCTACTTTTACTGTGTTTCTTTCTACTTTATTGTACTTTTGCGTCATCTTAAAAGTACTCAATTGTATTTATTACTGCTTGTAACTCATTCTAAGCCTTTTAGTTTAAGCACTTGGGCTTCAGACCAGTTGTTTTACATTAAGAAGGTTTGTGGTCTGCACTGTAGTGGCAGAACAGGTAGCTTACATCCTTCTACGTTGGGAACTGCTGATTGAGGGCTCTGTGTCTGTTGTTCTAAAAGTGTATTAATTCTGGTTTAAGCACTTGGGCTTCAGGCCAGTTATTTTACATTAAGAGGGCTCGTGGTCTGCACTCTTGTGGGAGGAGAGGCTGGACTCTGCCCTTCTGAGATGGGAATTTCTGGTTAAAGGCTTATAGTGCCTGCATATTTGAGCTGCTTCTTACTGAAATTGGTACACCTTGTTTGCTGTAGCATAGACTAGATCCAGGCCTGCTGAATCTAGCTTTGTTTGTATAACTTGAGCACTAATCCAGGCATTCTTTAAAGTATTCAGTTGTATTTATTACTGCTTGGTAGTAACTTGATTAAAGTGTAGCTATCATTCTAAGTCTTTTGGATTAAGCACTTGGGCTTCAGACCAGTTGTTTTACATTAGGAAGGTTTGTGGCCTGCACTGTGGTGGCAGGACAGGTAGCTTGCATCCTTCTAAGTTGGGAACTGCTAACTGAGGGCTCAATGTCTGTTATTCTAAAAGTGCATTAGTTCTGGTTTAAGCACTTGGGCTTGTTTGCTGTAGCATAGACTAGATCCAGGCCTGCTGAATCTAGCTTTGTTTGTATGCTTGTTGTTTGTTATTTCCCTGAAACGCTAATTCCACCTAAAACGCAGCTTTTCAGCGCTTCTGTGGATCCTTAGTGATATCTGCATTGCTTACTGTACTTATTTCCTTGTTTCACTTGAAAGAAAGTTGCTGTTTGTCATTTTTGCATTTAAGTTACCTGTAACACATTGCATTTAAGTTACCTGGCACTTGCTCACTAAAGCAATTATATAAGTCAGCACTAAAAAATTAAAAGCACTACACCCTCACAAATTCCCCTTGTGTACCTTGTTCCCCATTGGCACTTTTTTCAATTATAAAGGAATTCCCAATACTATTCTAGCATGTCCAAAGGTCAGTTGTCAGTCTCCTCTCCGGTCCAGCTGGTGAATCTGGGAATCTTGAGGCAATGTTACAACTGCCTCATGTACACCGACAACTCTCTCCTCCTCCCAACAAATTCCAACACATGTGAGAGATGCAACCATATAGCCAAACTGGAGGCTAAGCTCTCTCAACTCAGTATTGGCGTAACCAGTCAGGAGGAGAAGGAAACCACACTCAATACAATTTCAGTCTCACATAGACCTACCACGACAGCAAACTAAACACATAAACACACAAAAACATACTCGGAGGCTGTAAATAAAAATCTGCCTAAGCAGCAGAGACCTCCAAAGCAGACACTCAAGCAACCGCTACCCCAAAACACGTGCAACACATGGCTCACAAAGCCAGTGTGCCGAACAGTCACAGCCCTTAAGGCTAAACAACACACCTGATACACTTGTAATAGGTGACTCTATTGTCAGGCACACTGACGTCCCGCTCACCAGGCTGAACAAGGAGAAGGTCACGGTGAGCTGCCTGTCGGGCGCTTGGATCCGCCACATAACACAAGCACTCGGGTCACTCCAAGGCAAGTATAAATATGACTCAGTCATTGTCCATGCTGGTGTGAATGACCTGAGACATACCTCCCTGGGCTACATGAAAAGAGACATAGAGGAGTTGTCTGAGCATGTAGCCCAGGCCAGTATGACCCTGACCTTGAGTAGCATCTTACCATCACCAAGAATGATGCCACAATATGAAGACAAGATGATCAATTTCAACAATTGTCTTAAGTATTGGTGTCATTCAAAGGGGATTCAATGCCTGTCAGCCTGGGATGACATGCTTGACCAGCCACGATGCTTCGCTAGGGACGGCTTGCACCTGTCACCCCTGGGCTTTCGGATATTGGCAAAGGCTCTTGCTACCCCTATAGTGCCTTTTTTAGGCAAGGCTCAAAAGACAAACCCACCTCCATAGGTATCACAAGGGATAAGAAACTAAGAGTAATGCTACTCAATGCCAGAAGTCTAAACCTCAAGATGCATGCACTCAAAACTCTCCTTAGCATGGAGAACATTGATATCTGTGCAGTAACAGAAACCTGGTTCAAGGCTCCCGAGAGCACCCCAGCACTACCAGGTCATACCTCATGCCATGCTTTTCGGCCCCAAAACTTGGACCGAACCACAAAAGGAGAGGGGAGTATCAATATTCGTCAAAGATACCCACACCTCTAGGTTGGTGGCACAGCACGAAGCATCAGAGACTGTCCATGTGCAACTAACAGTGGGTAAAACTGCCTTCCAGTTTATAGCCTGCTACAGACCACCCTCCCAAACCCAGGAACCCCACTCGGCCTTCCTGAGAACACTGGAAAATATGAAGGTCTCCAAACACTATTATATTGGGCGACTTCAACTACCCAAACATAGACTGGGAGCATTAATCTAGCTCCAACACCCTAGCCCAAAGGTTCCTAGAATTTATAAACTCAAATGCTATGGAACAACTTGTTACCACTCCCACAAGAGGGGAAAACGTACTGGACCTGATCATCACCAACATGGGGACTCTATGCTCCAGACCAGAAGTGTATCTCACTGGTAAGATCAGACCATAAACTAATCTCACTGGATATTCACATCCCGACCCCACCCCCTGCCCAGAAAACCACAATGAAAATCTTCTCTAAAGCAAATTTCACACTCCTCAAAACCGAGGTAGAATCCTTCAAAGCCCCCGGGCCTGTGGAAAATGTGGCCCAGACCGCAGAGTCCTTTATAAACGCATTCTGTGAACACCTTCAGGAATGCATAGATCATGCAGTCCCAAATAAAACCAAGACCCACTCCTCCAAAGGCAGACATCCTGTCTGGTGGACCCCAGCCATAAACAAACTATACAACAGAAGGAGGAAGCTGCTACATGGTAGAGCAAAATCCCAAAAAGGGAAGGCATCTCTGATCAGTATTAGCAAAAAACTACGGGCACTCATAAAATCGTCTAAGGCCAGCTTCGAGAGAAAAATTGCACAGGACACTAAGGATAATCACAAGGCTTTCTTTAGTTATGTTAGGAACCTGGGTGGGAATTCCCAGATATGCTCAGAATTAGTCCAAAATGACAAAAAATACACCAAACCCACAGACATTGCCAACATCCTAGCTGACAGGTTCAGCGCAAACTCCCCCCCCCTCCACCAAAAGGGCAAATATCTATCCCAGCAGAATGCTGCCCCCCTGACATCTCAGATGCTCAGGTAAGAGCCGCCCTTTCCAAAGCAAAAAAACACATCATCAATGGGATCAGACGGTGTCCCGGACTGCGTCCTACATTAACTCCAAGAAGAGCTAAACCCAAACATAAAACTACTGTTAAGTCTCAGCCTTTACTACAGGATATGTACCCAAAGAGTGGCGTACAGCAACAGTGGTCCCTCTCCACAAAGGTGGTGCCTCAACGGATCCTGGAAACTATCGCCCCATAAGCTTGACTAGCTTGGTCTGCAAAACTATGGAAAGGATCATCATGGACCTCATAAATAAAGATATTGGGCACCTACAGACACTGGATCCTACCCAGTTCGGCGTTAAGGGCAGATCCTGCCTCTTAAACCTGGTCGATTTCTTTGAAACAGTCACCAAGGCCATTGACGAGGGGAAGGTGGTCCACACAGCCTACCTGGACCTCGCGAAAGCCTTCGATAAAATACCCCACTTGGGCATTGTAGATAAGCTCACCAGCTTAAAAATAAACCCCTTTGTCACTAGATGGGTTGCAAACTGGCTCAAGGACATAACCCACATGGTTAGAATTGCTGGAGCCATGTCAGACTCCAAACCAGTTACAAGTGGCGTCCCACAAGGCTCAGTCCTGGGACCTCTCTTGTTCGGTATATATTTCTCGGAGGTACAGGCCAACACGGAAGGACTGTGGCTGACCAAGTACGCAGATGACTGCAAACTGGGTGCCATAATTGACTCTCCAGCTGACACAAGCATCCTCCAAAAGGGTCTCATAGAAACAGACAACTGGTGCCAGAGCCATGGCCTCAAGCTAAACGCCAAAAAGTGTATAGTCATCCCTTTGGCAAGACAAAGTGCCCACAAATTACCACATAGGTGGTAATCCATTAAGTACAGAAGAAGTAATTAGGGACCTGGGGACCCAAGTTGATAGCAATCTCTCATTTGACAACCACATGGCCAAAGTGGTTAGAAAAACATTTTATATAGCCCACCTAATCATGAAGGGATTCACATCTAGATCAGGGGAGGTCATCGTGCCTCTTTACTCATCCCTCATCAGGCCCATAATTGAGTACAATGCCTCTTTTGGGATGTACCTTACCAGACACCTGCAGCAAATGGAAAGACCCCAAAAGTACCTCACCAAGAGGATCAAAGGGCTCAAAAGATGCCATATGCTGCCCGGTTAAAGAAACTCCAGCTCTACTCAGTGGCATACCGCCTGCTCAGAGGCGATCTGTGCCTGACTTATAAAGCCATGTCCAACCCGGAATTAATGGACATGTTGCACCTCAGAAAATCCAAATCCCATCGAGCTACACGCTCGAGAGACTTGAACCTCAGCACTGAAATAAATAGGACATGCTGGAGGGACAGATTCATAACCCAGAGGCTCCCTTCACTCTGGAATAAAATCCCAGTCCAGGTTAGGCAGAGTCCCTCATTGACTCTCTTCAAGAGGAATCTTGTTGAGTGGATGGGAGATCGTAGGTTTACCCCAGGTATCACTTCTGTGTCACTGTTAGACAGAGGCACAGTATACTAACCTCAAAAAAGGGCATAGCAAAATTAATTTAAAATGGGTGGCGAAAGCCAAACACACTCTGGCTAGGCTTATAAATGCCCTAGGGCAGATAGCCTAGTATGAACCTATGAAATTCCCACCTTATCTCCACCCTACTTTATGCCTCTCCAATATATACCAACCTAAGGCAATGCGATCTAAACAAGCTAGAGACCTGCTACAACAAAATTGCCAAATTCGCCACAGGGGCATCCTACCGTAGTCACCACTCTCTCACTTGCTGAACTGGGCTGGCTTGAACTCCCTCACCTCCTTCAATGGTATCAACTCTCACTCGCCCACAAACTAGTAAACCATCCACTAAATGCACCATCCCTCCAGAATCTACTCCAACCCTATCGCACCACCAGACCACTAAGATCCAGCAATAAAATCACTTGCAGATCACTAAAGCCAATAACTCTGCTGGTGAAGCACTGTAGCCAAATTATGGAACTCTCTCCCACCCACAATTACCTCCATACCATCATGCACCCACTTTAAAACTTTACTAAAAACGCACCTAAAAACATGCTGGCTATGCCCTTGCAACTCCCACTCTAATCACCCACCCCATCCAACCACTACCTTTCTTTCCACTCCACTAACTACCTTGATTATAGCAAGCTCAGATGCTCATAAGCCTAGTACTTATACAGCAGGAACTTCTTATTGTAACATTTGTTAATGTCCGTTATGTACTTTACAGATAAAGATTCTAGTTGTCTACTGATGTACTATGTTCTTCATCTGTAAATGTGTTGTAATTGCCATGTAAATTGTTAATCGCTATGTAATCCAATGTAACTACTGTTTATTTTAACTGTGGAGCTTTTCTCTCCGGGTCTCCACTGAAAATGGACCTACGTCCAGTCGGACATGCCCGGTCAACAAATATAAATAAATAAATAAATATGAATACATGCAACCCATCTCTACTTTTGAGGATTCTGATGCAGAGGATTCCATCCCTTCAGCCTCTCCCCCAGAGGATTTTTACTTTGGGGAACCCTTCATACCTTAAGGGAGAATTTCCAGTGGGAGAATCAAGACTGCCATCAGTCTAAAAAGAGACTCAGTAAATTCTTAGATCTTCCACAGCATAGACCCTTCGCCATCCCACCCCCAGTCCTGGATGTTGTGGAGGATGTTTTCCTGGAATCCAGCTCGACTCCTGACACCCTCCCTCCTGCACCCAGAAAACCAGACAGGTACCATAGAGTACCTGTCTCGCATAAATTTATTTTTAAAAATCCTACTGCTGACCCTGAGGTAATTTCTCAAGGCACTAAAGGGATTAAAGCAACCTCTGCTAAGAATCCCACCCACTCAGATAGGGATTCCCGAGCACTAGACAGATTGGGTAAAAAAGTATACACCTCATCTACTCTTGCTGTCTATCAGGGCACTAAATTGTCAGTTCCATATGCTAAAATTTCAGCAACGTATCCTGGAACTCCTCAAACAAAAAATGTCTTCCTTTCCTGCTTGTGCAGAATCTAAAGAATTCCAAGAGTTAATGCATTCTGCAAGTCAAGTAACACCTTGCACTGTGGTTTTGATGTCCTGGAAGCTGCTTGCAGAGCAGCATTCACTGGATCTGTCATTAGAAGGCATGCATGGCTTAATGAACAGCCCCTGCCAGACCATGTCAAATCTAAATTGTTGGATGCCTTCTTGCACAAAGACAACCTATTTGGCACTAAGGCAGAAGAGGTCTTAAAGAAGATGGAAGAAAAAGCAAAATCTATGCAGACAGTTTAGGATTTCTTACAGGTCTAGCCACCCAGGTTCAGCAGGCATTGTCCCACCAAGCACCGGTCCTTTCCTGCTCTCACTAAGCCAATCCAGCCCAGGCCCCAGGGAACCATACCCCCAGCCCCAGACAGCAGCCACAGGGAATGCAGAGTTCTAAGCAGTGGACTGCCTCCACTTCAAAACCAGGGAGTTATAAGCCACCCCCTTATGGTAAGAACTCACCACCTCCACCCCTTCCCTCTGCCCACCTTCACTTACCCCTAGGAGGAAAACTCTCCTTTCACACAAGCACCTGGGCCACCATTACCAATGACCACTGGGTTCTCAACGTAGTGTTTCAGGGATACAAATTTTCCTTCCACACCCTTCCAACCCCAAAAGGGTTCCCAGAAAGACCTCCAAACCACTGGGTAGAGGCTCAAAATCAAATCCTTTCCCTGCTTTCTATGAGGGCAGTAGAGCATGTTCCTGTGGAACAGATAGGCCAAGCTTTCTACTCCAGACGTTTTTTGGTGCCCAAAAAAGAGTGCACCCTGGTGCCCCATCCTCGATCTATCCATTCTAAACACCTTCTTGGTGATCCCAAAATTCAAAATGCTCACCCTCCAACAGCTGCTACCCATGCTTTCCAAGGATGCTTGGCTAGCCACCATAGATCTAAAAGAGCCCTACTTCCACATTCCTATCAGGGCATCATGTAGGAAATATCTCCATTTCAGGGCAGGATGTCAACACTTTTAGTTCTCTGCGCTTCCCTTTGGCTTATCTACTGCTCCCAGAGTTTTCACCAAATCTCTGGCTCCAGCCATTGCCTTTTGCAGACAAAGGAATATCCAGATTTACCCATACTTAGACGACTGCCTTATTCAGGCAGACAGCCAGGAAAAGCTGCTCAAGCACCTTGCCTTTGTAAAGACCCTACTAACCTGCTTTAGGGTACACAGTCAATGAAAAGCAATCCAAACAGGTGCCCATCCAAAGGATTATCTTCCTGGGAGCAAGCCTGGACACAGCATCCCAGATGGCATTCCTTACACCAGAAAAACTAATTTTCCTGACAGCCTACTTCTCTCAACTAGCCAGCAGACCCCAGTTGTCTGCAAGGAAGTTCCTGCAAGCATTGGGGTTCATGGCATCTTGCATACTACTCTTTCCATATGCCACACTACATATGAGGAAACTTCAGTGGTACCTAAAAAGCCTTTGGTGTCAACACTGTCAAGACCTGGAGACTCATATAAATATAATTCTTTGTCTCAGAAAAGATTTTCTTTGGTGGGCAACAGCGTCCTCCTACAACAAGGGACTGCCTTTCTTACCACCCCCCGCCACCCAGACCCTCACCACCGATACATCAGACTATGCTTGGGGTGCACACCTGGATGGCAGGTGCATACAGGGCCAATGGAGCCCGCAGCAAATCCCTCTGCACATCAACCAAAAAGAGGAGATGGCTGTCCAGCACGCCTTGATAGCTTTCAAGCCCTTTCTCTCCCTAGGGGCTTTCCTGATCAAAACAGACACCACTGTGATGTGGTATATCAACAAGCAGGGAGGGACTCACTTCTACCCTCTGTGCAGGCTGGCCATGACCCTTTGGCACACAGCCTCTGCCATGCAGCTGTACCTGTTACCGCAATTCCTACCAGGTTCTCTCAACTCTCTGGCAGACCAATTAAGCAGAAATCTTCTGGACCCACACGAGTGACAGCTCAACAGAAGAACCTTCACCCTAATAATTCAGAAATGGAGCATCCGAAAGGTCGCCATCTTTGCCTCCCACACCAGCCATCAGCTCACCAAATTCTGCACCAGGGAGCAGCATCACTGCATGACTTGGAAAGTGGATGCCCTGTCTTTCCCCTGGGTCAATCTATCGGTCTATGCCTTTCCTCCACTACCTCTCATCCCTAGATTACTACTCGAAATTAAGGAGGAAAAACCAAGGACAATTCTTATAGCTCCAGACTGACCTCGCCAGCACTGGTACCTTTTGCTGTTCAGTCTGTCCCCACTGCCACCATGGCATCTTCCTCAGATTCTAAACCTACTGACCCAGAGGGAAGGGGAATTTATACATCCCCAATTGCGGACACTCAGTTTGGCAGCTTGGCTTATTCCCTAACCCCAGATCAGTCTGCCAACCTCAGTAAACAGGTTCTAGATGTTATACATGAGGCCAGATGCCGTAGCACTAGAAAGTCTTATGCTGACAAATGGAAAAGGTTCTGCACCTGGATCCAGGCTAAGGGAGCCAGTACGGCACAGTCGTCCCTCCCTCTCATCCTGGATTACTTAGCTGAGCTACTACACAGTGGCCTGTCTTTCTCCTCTATAAAAATTCATGCCTCTGCTATCTAAGCTAGTTTCCCTACTGAGCAACCCCTTTTTTCACACCCTTTGATCGAACAGTTCCTAAGAAGGGCTAGCGACTTGAGGCCACCCAGAAGAGCACCAAGCCCAGCTTGCGACCTTAACTTTGTGTTGGAAAAGCTCACCCTGCCCCCTTTCGAACCAGCCTCTTCTGCAGGGCTAAAATTTCTCTCCTGGAAGACAGCTTTCCTTCTGGCCATCACTTCAGCCAGAAGAGTCTCCGAGCTGCAAGCGCTCATGGCTGTGGAACCCTTCATCATCTTCCATGATGACAAGGTATTCCTCAGAACTACCCCCCATCCTTCTTGCCCAAGTTGGTGTCCAGTGTGGCTCTCAACCAATCCATTATTTTGTCCACCTTTTTTTCCTAATCCCCAGAACAAGGGGGGAAGGATTCTACACTCTCTAGATGTGCACAGACAGCTCAGATTCTATCTAGATGGGACTAAATCCTTCAGAAAGTCCAATCACTTGCTGGTTAGCTTTGCTACAGGGGCAGAAGGCAAAGCCTTCTCCAAAAAAAACATTTCTAAATGGATAGCACACTGCATCCATTTCTGCTACAAACAACATGTAAAGCCTCCCCACAAGGGGGTCGGGACTTACTCCACCAGAGCAGCCTCCACCTCTGCAGCTTTCCTCAGAGGAGTCCCCACCAAGGACATCATTGAGACTGCCACCTGGACATCTATTCACAGTTTTACCAAACATTACCACCTGCCTCTCTTCTCCAAATCCAGGGCAGGGTTTGCCCCTGCAGTCTTGCAGGGCATCCTAGCCAGCCCCTAGATGTTCTTCGTGTTTCACTGTTGCAGTCATTACATTTGGGTAATCTGCTGGCAGGTTGCCCTCAGTCGGCCAGAATTCCAAACTCTTGGGTCCTGCGTCGGTTGTGGTCTTCTCTTCCATGACGTCAGGTCGTCAGGGGTATAAAACATGCAGCCGACGCCATTTTCTTTAGTCTTTCTTGCCGCGCGGCGCCCGAAGCAGAAGCATTTCGCAAGTGCCGGTCGGCCGACTAATGAAATATTCGTGTTTGAGTTTCAGAACTGAAGCCTTCACTAAAGCTAAGTACCCCATTGGGGAAACATTTTTCTTCCTTTTTACCAATGTCAGAAAAAGTTAATAATTGTATTACTTGTGGAAAGCAAATACCTCATAAGGATTTCCATTTATACTGTATTCCTTGCCTAGGCTCTGATCACAACGTGCCTGGCTGTCGGTTTTGTGCTAGATTTAACCAACACACTATTAAGCATCGGTATATTTTTGCATCAAAGTATTTTGGAAACGGATTTAACTACCCAGAAATGTCGTCGGATAGCAATCTGACATAAAAAACGCAAAGAAAAGGACAGAGAAAGGCAGTCGAGATCCAAAACTGACGACGAAGCTTCTCCTAAGCTAGTCGCCGGTTCATCTGTACTCAGTGAGGTTCTTTCACAGCCCCATACCCGCTACCTTTGAGTCGCAGGCCCCTACCGACACCCATGTGGAGTCTGGCATGCCGCAAGATACTCAAGGTATTGGACCGACGGATGCATCTCCCTCAGATGGGTCTGGAGCTGCTGAGCAGGCACCGGCTTCTGAGGGTGTATTCAGACCTCAACATTTGTATATCAAACAGACGACAGCTGCAAAACCAAAAACAAAAGCAACTTCTAAACCTAAAAACATGACGCATGAGTCACGTGCCCAGGCCTCTATGCGTAAAAAACAGATGATCAAAATGGTTGAAGACCTTATTACCTTGATCAGGGGTACCCATCCTCCTTCAGATAAGAGGCCTAGGCAAGACATTGCCTATGAATCTTCAGGTCAGGTTTCTATTTCCTCTGATTCTTCTTCTGATCAGGAATTATCTATTCCTCCCTATGAGGATTCTGATGCTGAGGAGTCTATTCCATCTGCATCTCCTTCTGAGGATTATTCATTTGGAGAAATATTGCATACTTTGAGGGAGCATTTTCACTGGGAGAGTCAAGACTTCTCAGAATCAAAAAAGAGGCTCAGAGATTTCCTTCTCCCTCAGCACAGGCCTTTAGCCATTCCCCCTGCCCTAGACATTGTGGATGATGTGTTTTCGGAGTCGAGCTTGACCCCTGTCTCCTTACCTCCGGCTCCAATTAAACCTGACAGATATTACAGGGTCCCTGACTCGCATAAATTTTTATTTAGAAACCCTGCTGCTGATCCTGAAACTATTTCACAGGGTCCAAAGGGAGTTGAGGCCTCAACAGCAAAAAATCCTACCCACTTTGACAGAGATTCAAGGGCACTGGACAGATGGGGAAAAAATGTTTATACATCTGCAACCTTGGCAGTCAGGGCCTTAAATTGTCAATTTAATATGCTTAAGTACCAACAACATGTTATGGGATTGCTGAAACAGAAAATTATGTTGATTTCAGAATGTGCAGAAAATAAAGAATTGCAGGAATTATTGCCTGCATCTGAACAAGTAGGAAAGCATACTTTGCAATGTGGGTTTGATTCCTTAGAGGCCTCCTGCAGGGCCGCAGTTACTGGATCTGTGATTAGGAGGCATGCCTGGTTAAAGGAACAAAATTTGCCTGATCATGTTAAAGCTAAGCTGCTAGATGCACCCTTACAGCATGATTCTCTGTTTGGTAGTAAGGCAAAATAGGTTTTAAAGAAAATGGAAGACAAAGCTAAGTCTATGCAAACTGCTAAAGACTTTTTACAAGTGCAGCCACCAAGGTTCAGTAGACACTGGCCTACAAAAAATTGGTCTTTTCCTGTGTCAGACAGAGCTCAAAGGGGCCAATCCAGATGCCCTAAGGGTTCCAGATACCAGGCGCAAGATTCATACAGGTCAAAGCAATGGGGCGCTTCCACCTCCAAATCTGGAGGAGATAAAGCGCAAACCTACAGAAAGCAATCCCAATGACTTCCCTCTGCCTATACCAAGCACTTATCTTTAGGCAGCACCCATAGGGGAAAATTAGCACTTTTTGCTCAAAATTGGCAGTTAATAACCCAGGACAAGTGGGTACTAAACATCGTATCACAGGGATACAGATTCCATTTCTACACTCTGCAATGACAAATGGTTGGCCAGATTTGTCAAAAAAATCAATGGGCAGAGGCACAGACACAGGTTGTGTCCCTCATGGGTATGGGTGCCATTCAGATAGTACCAGAACAGGAAAAAGGACAAGGTTTTTACTCGACTGTTCTTGGTACCCAGAAAGGACAAGGCCTGGCAGCCAATACTAGATTTATCGATTTTGAACCCACATCTGGACATTCCAAAATTCAAAATGCTGACTTTGCAGCAGCTTCTGCTCATGCTGGGCAAGAATGCTTGGCTGGCGACATTAGACCTAAAGGAGGCATACCTGCATGTCCCGATAAGACAGTCGTGCAGAAGATACCTCAGATTCAAGGCTGGCTTAATGCATTACCAATTCTCTGCACTGCCCTTTGGCTTATCTACTGCTCCCAGGGTCTTTACAAAGTGCCTGGCACCAGTACTTGCATTTTGCAGACAAAGCAGTATGCAAGTATATCCTTACTTAGATGACTGTCTCATTCAAGCAGAGAACAAGGACACTCTTTTTCGACATCTGATGTTTGTGAAAAGGCTTCTAATAGGCCTAGGGTACACAATAAACGAAAACAAATCCCAACTGGTACCCTCTCAAAAGATAACATTCCTGGGTGCAAGCTTGAATACAACTGCCCAGATGGCTTACCTCACACCAGACAAGCAAAGGCAACTGACTACTTACTTCAAACGGATGGCAACAAAGACCCAGTCATCTGCAAGACAAATTCTGCAGGCTCTGGGCTTCATGGCATCCTGCATCCTACTAATTCCATATGCAACACTGCATATGAGGAAACTTCAATGGTACCTGAAAAGTTTATGGAGTCAGCATTCTCACAGTCTGGAAGCAATGATTCCTCTCATTCCCTGCCTACAACAGGAGTTTCTATGGTGGACAAAGGCATGTCACCAAAACATGGGACGGCTCTTCACTCTCCCCCCTGCCAGCCAAACCTTAACAACAGACTCATTGGATTATGCCTGGGGAGCACACATGGCAGGAAGATGCATTCAGGGCATATGGGCTCCAAAGCAAATGCATCTGCATATCAACCAGAAAGAGATGCTAGCTGTTCAAAATCTTACTTCATCCAGGACAAGTACTGATAAAGATGGACAACACCACAGTCATGTGGTATATAAACAAGCAAGGAGACACACACTCATACCCCCTTTGCAGATTAGCCATGGCACTGTGGGACACAGCTTTGACCTACCAAATACATATTCAAGCTCAATTCCTGCTAGGAAAACAAAATACACTGGCAGACGATTTAAGCAGAAACCTTATGGATCCTCATAAGTGGAAACTAAATCCACAAGTCTTCAGCATGGTAACACAGAAATGGGGGTGCCCAGACATAGATCTATTTGCCTCTCCTCAAAATTATCAATTGAAAAGATTCTGCACAAGGACTTATCATAGACAAACATGGAAAGTGGAAGCTCTATCCTTCAGTTGGAAAAACCTATCAGTTTAAGCCTTTCTTCCTCTTCTCCCCAAGGTCCTCCTAAAAGTCAGACAAGAGAAACCAAAGATGATACTAATTGCTTCGGTCTGGCCCTGCCAATATTGGTACCCAATCCTAAGGAACTTGTCTCAATACCCAGTTTGGACCTTACCTCAAAGACCTCAACTACTGTCCCAGCAAAACAATCAGATCCTGCACAATCAACTGCAGACACTGAACCTGGCAGCATGGCTGATCATGTAGTTATACAAACAACACCTCTCAATAAAGCTGTGATGGATGATGTTTTGGAAGCCAGAAGACCTAGTACTAGAAAATCTTATGCTGACAAATGGAAGAGATTCTGTGCTTGGAATCAAGCACAAGGAACTGATACAGCAGAACCAAATATTCCTCAGATATTACAATACTTAACTGAGATGCTTGACAAAGGCCTTTCTTTCTCACCAATCAAAATCCATGCCTCTGCCATTTTGGCTCATTACAATACAGAGCCACCAATCTTTTCTCATCCTTTACTAAAGCAGTATCTTAGAGGAGCCAAAAATGTAAGGCCTCCTAGACGATCACCATTACCTGCATGGGACCTCAATTATGTGCTGGAAAAGCTCACGCTGCTTCCATTTGAACCAGCTGCTACCACTGATCTAAAGTTCTTATCTTGGAAACAGCTCTGCTACTAGCAGTTACTTCAGCAAGAAGAGTTTCAGAACTACAGGCCCTCATGGCTGTAGAGCCTTTTATCATATTTTACCCAGAGAGGGTGTCTCTGAGAACAAATCCTACTTTTATGCCTAAGGTAGTTTCCAGTGTGGCTCTTAATCAAACAAATTCATCTGCCAACTTTTTATCCAAATCCGCAGAACAAAGGGGAGAGAATTCTGCATTCCTTGGACGTACAGAGACAGCTAAGATTGTACTTGAGCAGGACTAAAGCTCTAAGAAAGACTGAGCAATTACTAGTGTCATATGCTGCAGGATCTGAAGGAAAGGCTGTTTCAAAGCAGACAGTTTCAAAGTGGATAAGCCACTGCATCCGTTTCTGCTACTTACACCATGGTAAGCCTGTGCCCAAGGCCATTAGATCTCATTCCACCAGAGCTGCAGCTACTTCAGCAGCCTTTCTCAGAGGAGTACCAACCAAAGACATTTTAGAGGCTGCTACTTGGAGTTCTGTTCACACCTTTACAAAGCATTACCATTTGCCTCTCTACTCTAAGTCCAGGGCAGGCTTTGCCACTGCAGTGCTGCAGGGCCTTATAGCCACACCTAATGCTGTTTAGCTGCAGCCTCCCAACCATAGTTTTGGGATTCTACCCAAATGTAATGACTGCAACAGTGAAACACAAAGAACATAGTGCAGTTGTGTACACTTCCCATAAATGTAGATGTTCGAGTGTATTCACTGTTGCAGTCCAGGTTACCCTCCCGACATCCTCCTGTCATTCTGGAATTTACCTTTTTTTCTCTATCTTCTACAACCTATGTGGTGCATTTGCTTGTAGATGAAGGTAAAGTTTATATTGATGCATGTATATCTATATATATATATCTATATATGTATATATATATATATATATATATATATATATATATATATATATATATATATATATATATATATATATATATATATATATATATATATATATATATATATAGTTGCTACCTTTTTTGGGGGCACCTGACATCGGGGGCAAGGAAAAACTAAAGAAAATGGCGTCAGTTGCATGTTTTATACCCCTGACGACCTGACGTCATGGAAGAGAAGACAGCAACCGACGCAGGATCCAAGACTTTGGATTTCAGGCCGACTGAGGGCAACCTGCCAGCAGATTACCCAAATGTAATGACTGCAACAGTGAATACACTCTGAACATCTACATTTATGGTAAGTGTGCACAACTGTACTTTTCCTTGACTGCCTCCACCCATTTCCACCCATTTCCTCAGCTTTGCGAATCAACCCAAATGTGATGACTGCAACAGTGAAACACGAAGAACATAGTACAATTGTGTACACTTGCCATAAATGTAGATGTTCGAGTGTATTCACTGTTGCAGTCCTGGTTTCCCTCTCTCCATCCTCCTTTCTTCTCTTTCCTTACAAGGGACATATTGGTATTTACTTTCTACTGGTGGGGTTGTTCCACCAGAACCTGGCTTCTACTTTTGGGGCTCCTGACAGGTTAGAGCAAGAAAAACTGATGTAATGGCGTCTGCTGCCTTACATTATACTACTGCTGACCTGACATCAGTCCTGAAGCGACAGCAACCGATGCAGAAATACTAAGCCTCTGGTATTCGGGCTGGCTGAGGGCTACCCTGGCAGGGATAACCCAAATGTGATGACTGCAACAGTGAATACACTCGAACATTCTTCATTTATGGTAAGTGTGCACATCTGTTCTTTTGTTGCGGTAGATAAGGAATACGTGGAGGCAATGATGGAATTTTTTGGAACATCTTTTTCAGGTTAGGAGAAGGAGAGAATTGAGGACTGGATTTTGACAAGTGAGTTGGTGGCTTGATAGTTCTGGAACCAGGGAATGGCATCATGGGTAATTCCCATTTGAAGTAGATTATTTAAGAGGTTTTTATTATCAACAAGGTCATATGCCTTGGGCAAGTCAGTGTAAATAGCACCTATGAGTTGCTGTTTGTTAATGTTTAGAAGGATTTCATCTGTAAGAGCCCATAGTGCTGTTATTGTGCTGGGACCTAACCAAAAGCTGTGTTAAAATTAAAGAAGATTGTAGTTTGCTGATGTGTTGTGTGAGTTGGATGTAGATGTTGGTACATATTTGTTTAATTAGTGGCTTTGGAGCTAATGTGTTTGATGTTTATGGGTATTATATGGAATTTTTGCTTTGATTTTGAGTTGACATTTGACTTGTTACAGCTTGCTCTGCTATTTTTTTTTTTTAATAAGATTAGGGAATATGTCCTTTCTTGCATTACTGTTGCAGTATTACTAATGGTTAGGATATCCTGCCAAGGATGGCCGTACATCTGACCAGCACAACAAAGCCTTTGGTGCGTTCTTCTCACTTTTATATCTGATGTATGATCTCATCCCAAAGGTGCTAGTTGTACATAAGGGACATATGGATGCAAGTTATGTCAGAACTTTCTTACTGCTAGCTGAAACACTGAGTTCTTATTTCTGCTTCAGTCTGTCATACATGCGATCCATGCTGTTTCCATTGTCTTGGGCAGTTAAGTATATTCCCATTGGGTACGCTTCCTTTTTTCTTATGTTTATGACTAAATTTTTTTTTATTCATGTCATTGAATAGGGGAAAACATGATTGTGGGACTCATTCCTTGCACTGGCAATTTGTGTCTCTTTTTTTTTTTTTTTTGCTTTGAAGCTAACCGTAATTACAGACATTGTTTTGTTTGTTAGTCATTCATTCCGAAGACTCTACATATCAGATTATCATCTATAAAAATTTACCTAGAGAATCAGAGACTCAAGGAGCTGGTGCAAGGTATGATGGCTTCTGAGATTTCCTATTCAGACATCCCTCCTTTGCTGGAAGAGAGGTTTAAGAAATCCAAGCCTGAGGCTGTCCAGACCCGGATGTCTGTGCTGTATCTCTTGATTCTTCAGACCATCTGAGTTCCCTGGCTACTCCTTCCGTCATAACCTTATTCTCCTGCATGTCCATACTGACTAATAAGACAGCCACTTCTGGTGAAAAGAGAGAACCTCTGCTTTTTATTTAGGAGGAATCTGAGGGGATACCCGAGATTCTTGTCAGGAAATAAGTATCTGGCTCTTTGATAAAGATACACCAGAGCTTGGAGCCACAGCACTTATATGTGAGCCGAAACCCCTGTTAAAAAGTAGTAGAAAAACAATCATATTCTTCCCCTCAACAGACATCTAAGGACCCTCAAGAGAACTAGTACGCTTTCTCTTAAGCCCCCTTATTTTTTTCTGCTGCTGCTTCTTTCTCATTTCCTGTTAAGAAGCATGTACATGCCTCTTCGGAGAATGAAGAGACTGAATCCAGCTTGAACTGTCTGACTTTTTCCTCACAAATTCATTCCCCTGTGGGATATGCATCTGTAGAGGAAGACACATTATCCCCTGACTCTCCAGTTAGAAGAACTTCCTTTGGAGATACTGTTCTCAAAATGATGTAGCATGTTCATAGAGAACCAAAAACAACACAAACCAATCACCAAGTGCAGCAAACCACAGCTGAGTTCCAAACACAAACCAAGAAACTGCCACAGCATGTTTCCTGTTAATGAGCTGGGAATGAAGCTTCCAGTTAAAACCAAGTTTTAATGTAGAAAACTGCCACAACACGTTTTCACTGTTAATACATTAACGTTGCTAAATATCACCACATGTTTTCGTAAGAGTAGCACTCAAACTTCATCAGATGAAAAAATCTTCTGACCATACACCTCCATTTTTGTAACCTTTCAATTAATCAATTGAATCACAAAACACCAAAATCAGTCTGTGGGAGACCGCAACCACACCAGTTTTAAACGTCAGTAAAATACCAGAACAACGTTTTCATCAGCTTGATTCCCTGACTTCTTCAGATGCACTGATGAATTACCCAACTGAGTTTATATACTATGCTGTGGTCAATTAAAACCATTATTTAACTGAAATTTAAAGCAATAAAACCTATTTCACTTGTCAAAACTGCTGAACCAAAAGCTGTGTGTATTATATATAAAATGTATATGTGTATAAAAACATAAATATACATAAAAGGTATGTAATATACTAAAATATTTTAGTTCTTGATATAAAAAGTGATATTTATACTACAATCCACTAAATACATGTTCATAAATCCATTTTTTCCAGACAAAATCACAATTTAGCAGCTTTCAGTTTTAACAATGGTGCAATAGATATAAAATCATTCAAGCCAGGTGTTTTGTTTGCTTCCAGTAAAATTTGCCAATAAGTTTCCCGATGTTCTAATCTAATCTCCCAGGGACGCCCTCTTTTGTCCCGGTGCATAATCTCTAGTACAAAGAATTTGAACCTGGCCTGCTTACATACCAAACTGTGCCGAAAAAAGGCAGTTAGAGTTTTGTCTTTCGTATAGATGTTCGTATATCCTTCTCTTCAAATGCCTTTCGGTTTTACCAACGTAAAACCCTTGACATTTCTGACATGTAGCCAAGTATATCAACCTTTGACTATTACAATTAGAGTAGGTCGATGCTGTTATCCACCTGTTCCTGGCTGCAATGTATACTTTGTCAGTATGTGATATATATTTACATTGCGTACAGGCACCACACCTGTACGTTCCTTTACGTTGGTTTAAAGACTTGTTAGCCCAAGGTTCATACTCCAATATATTCTTGATGTTGCTCCCCTTTCAAAACACTGTTCTTACTGCTTTTCCTTTGAGGTTACTAAGATCAGTAATGTCTCGGAAACTTTCCCATTCTTTTTCTATTATATTCTTAATGACACCAGAATTTGCACTATATTCAGTGACAAAAACTCTATTAAACCCTTCTTTAGAATCATATTCCCAATTAGCTCTCGTGGACTTTTCTACCTTTCCTGTACCTAACATAGGTTTGTATTTGGTATTCCTACCTTCCATAACCTCATTGCTAATGTTTGTAATAAATTCCTCAGGATACCCTCTCTCCTGAAACATCCACATAAGTTGTGTACATTCTTGTTTATAGTCAAGGTCATCAGAGGTCATACGTGATGCCTTGACGAATTGATCCTTGACTATTCCCTTTTTCTGATGTCTTTGGTGGGAACTGTTGTAGTGGATATAACTGTTGGAATAAGGAGGTTTCCTGTAGATGGTAGATTTAAAGCCAGTGTCGTCTGACCTTAAGGAAACATCTAAATTGACTTGCTTGATGTTTACCTGATGTGTAAAGGTCAAAAAATCAGTGGTAGAATTTAAGTATGTTATGAATTCCTCTAATAAACCAGACGTACCTGTCCAAAACATACAGATGTCATCCAAAAACCTGGAATATGACATCCAGTATTTACTATATTCACTGTTAATTATATACTTTTTCTCCCATACTGACAGAACTATGTCTGCATATGTTGCGGCACAATTAGCTCCCATAGCCACCCCTGATATTTGTTTAAAATATTCTCCAGAAAAGTATAGGAAATTGTTGTATAGTACCAAATCCGCTAATTCCATGACTAGAAAGATGTCATTGTCACACGCCCCCAAATTCTCTCTCGGGGCTTCCTCTAACCATTCTAGTCCCTTCTCATGTGGTATAATTGGGAAGAGATCTACCACATCTATAGTGAGGAATTGCAGGTTGGGAACATTGAGATCGGGGGTGATTTTACCCAAAAATTCCCAGGAATCCTTGGGTAAATACTGCCACTTACCCCACAATTGTTTTAGTTTCCAATCCAGAAACTTGGATAAGGGAGATATCTTGGATCCCTGGGCGGAAACAATGGGCCTCAATGGTGGATTTTCCACGTCTTTATGAATTTTTGGTACTCCAAATATTGAGGGTACCCTCGGATTTTTGTTGTCAAGGTATGAGTATGTACCAAAATCTATAACCCCTTGATCAAATAAATCCTTGATAGCTAGGTCTATTTTTTTATATGAAATATTAATCTCATTAATTGATACTGTTTTATAACATGTATCATCATTAAGGATGGCAATCATTTTACCTTCTTACAAAATTTTGTCCATAAGGACTATGCCACCCCCTTTATCTGGTTCCATGACCCTGATATTTGGGTTGTGATTTAATTCAAAAAGTAGATCTTGTTCAACTGTACTAAGGTTCGGTACATACCTGTGGTATCTATGTATGTCCGTGATTCGTTTCTCAATTCTTGTTTCTAGATTTCTCAGCTGGGGGATGTATAGGTGGATTGAAGGTGCTAGGCCTATGGAGAGTTGTGGTGTCCTCTTGGTAAGTTTTAGATCCAAAAAGGTTTTCCAGATTTAGTTTTCTAATAAAAATCTTTAAATCCATAATAACTTTGGTGATGTTACTGTTACGTTGAGGGATATATTTAAAACCCTTAGTTTGATTGTATCTTTCGGCTTTTCCCAGTTAGGGGTCGCCACAGCGGAACTCCGGTCCTCTAATGATTGGCAGTAGATTTTTACGTGCTGGGTTGCCGGGTCTAACGCACAATCTTCAGCGAAGGAATGCCCATTCACGCATGTCGCCACACAGAAGACGGTCTGAGAATCAAACGGGCAATGTCTAACTGTGAGGCGACAACGCTACCGCAGCACCAAAACCCTTAGTGAATAAACTAAATAGTGTATCTGTGACTGAAAAATCACTATAGTTATATATGTGTAAACCTTCCCTACTGGTGACTTCAAAATTATCCCCTTCATAGTCTGTAACTATGGGGGGTATTGGATTTACCACTTCTGATTCTTGTTCCTGTTGTACCCCCCTCCCCCCCGTAAGGATAGTTTCCGTTGTAAAAATAGTTAGAAACTTGATTATTGTGTTGATTGCGAATCCTGTCGGACCGCCTTGGGGGAACTTCTTGTGCTTTCATTATCATCACTTATCCCATCACCCCTCTCTCCTGTATTATTAACTTCTAAGGTCGGTCCCCCATAATTGGGAATACTAATATCCTTACTGTCCCTATGATGGGTAGAATGTATCGTATGGAGGGGGTGCTGGATATTGTAAGCTATCCTGGTATTCTTGAATATCCCGGTTTAGCTTTTTATGTTTTCTGTTAAGAATTTCCCGACATTTTTTGTCTACTTGCACCCTTATATCGTAATATTTTTTCTTCTCATATTCCACAGTGAACAGTGAATCATTAACTACAACACTGTTATATCTCTCTATATCATCATTAAGTTTACAAATTTCTTTTTCATTCTTGTTGATAATGGCTTGAACTATTTCCAGGCCACAGTTGTCAAAGGCTCTCACGAGTTCCTTGTAAAAGTTACTGCCAATAATAACATTGTTAGGATATTTAAATATCCTTAGTCCTTTAGGCACTATTTGTTTGTTTAAACACTCATGTAGGTACATATTGTCCAAGTGTAAGCTTTTGTACCTGTAAAGTGCTGATCGTAGTGCCTCTATGGTGTCCGAACATGTGGCATTGTTTTCCGTAGTGGTATATGGACCCTTGCGATGTTGTCGAAGCTCGGTTTGGCCTGTAGCCATTCCTGAAAAGTCGATTATGGTAGCATAACTGTGATGTTTCCCTTCAGGGACGAAGTATCCTGGGAAACACTGTTAGAACGAAGTATGTTGGGCGTTTGCAGAAAGTTAGTAGAGGAGTCAGAATGTGCACCAACGCCGGGTACTTGGACCGTACCATTGGCTTCCTGCGCAGGAGGTAGATCCCTGTCCCTGGAAGAATTCTTTTTAGAAAAAGAACCATGCACGAAAACAAAAGGCGTAAGCCCTTGGCTCAAAGGCGTTAGTAGTTCAACTAATTGAGTCAATTGTCCTGCTAGTTTGCGAAATTCCTCTACTACAGACCGAAAAGATTGGTCTGATGATTCATTGGATTTGGTCCCCATCCTCGAGTCACCATTATACAAACACCAAACAAACCGGAGACTCTACCGATAAGTCTGTACAACAAAACACCAAAATCAGTCCGTGGGAGACCGCAACCACACCAGTTTATTATAAACGTCAGTAAAATACCAGAACAACGTTTTCGTCAGCTTGATTCCCTGACTTCAGATACACTGATGAATTACCCAACTGAGTTTATATACTATGCTGTGGTCAATTAAAACCATTATTTAATTGAAATTTAAAGCAATAAAACCTATTTCACTTGTCAAAACTGCTGTACCAAAAGCTGTGTGTATTATATATAAATGTGTAAAAAAAAACGTAAATATACATAAAAGGTATGTAATATACTAAAATATATTAGTTCTTGATATAAAAAGTGATATTTATACTACACTCCACTAAATACATGTTCATAAAACCATTTATTCCAGACAAAATCACAACTTAGCAGCTTTCAGTTTTAACAATGGTGCAATAGATATAAAATCATTCAAGCCAGGTGTTTTGTTTGCTTCCAGTAAAATTTGCCAATAAGTTTCCTGATGTTCTAATCTAATCTCCCGGGGACCCCCTCTGTTGTCCCGCTGCATAATCTGTAGTACAAAGAATTCGAACCTGGCCTGCTTACATACCAAACTGTGCAGAAACAAGGCATTGTTAGAGTTTTGTCTTTGTATTTCGTATAGATGTTCGTATATCCTTCTCTTCAAATGCCTTTCGGTTTTACCAACGTAAAACCCTTGACATTTCTGACATAAGTAGCCAAGTATATCAACCCTTGACTATTACAATTAGAGTAGGTGGATGCTGTTATCCACCTGTTCCTGGCTGCAAATGTATACTTTATCAGTATGTGATATGTATTTACATTGCGTACAGGCACCACACCTCTACGTTCCTTTACGCTGGTTTGAAGACTTGTTAGCCCAAGGTTCATACTCCAATATATTCTTGATGTTGCTCCCCTTTCAGAACACTGTTCTTACTGCTTTTCCTTTAAGGTTACTAAGATCTTTTTTTTCTATTATATTCTTAACGACACCAGAATTTGCACTATATTCAGTGACAAAAACTGTATTAAACCCTTCTTCAGAATCATATTCCCAATTAGCTCTTGTGGATTTTTCTACCTTTCCTGTACCTAAAATAGGTTTGTATTTGGTATTCCTACCTTTCATAACCTCATTGCTAATTTTTGTAATAAATTCCTCAGGATACCCTCTCTCCTGAAACATCCGTATAAGTTGTGTACATTTTTGTTTATAGTCAAGGTCATCAGAGGTCATATGAGATGCCCTGAAAAATTGTCCCTTGACTATTCCCTTTTTCTGATGTATTGGGTGGGAACTGTTGTAGTGGATATAACTGTTGGAATAGGTAGGTTTCCTGTAGATGGTAGATTTAAAGCCAGTGTCCTCTGACCTTAAGGAAACATCTAAATAATTGACTTGCTGGATGTTTACCTGATGTGTAAAGGTCAAAAAATCAGTGGTAGAATTTAAGTATGTTATGAATTCCTCTACTAAACCAGATGTACCTGTCCAAAAAGTAGAGATGTCATCCAAAAACCTGGAATATATGACGTCCAGTATTTACTATATTCACTGTTAATTATATACTTTTTCTCCCATACTGACAGAACTATGTCTGCATATGTTGAGGCACAATTAGCTCCCATAGCCACCCCTGATATTTGTTTAAAATATTCTCCAGAAAAGTATAGGAAATTGCTGAATAGTACCAAATCCGCTAATTCCATGACGAGAAAGATGATATTGTCACACCCCAAAATTCTCCCTCAGGGCTTCCTCTAACCATTCTAGTCCCTTCTCATGTGGTATAATTGAGAAGAGGTCTACCACATCTATAGTGAGGAATTGCAGGTTGGGAACATTGAGATTGGGGGTGATTTTACCCCAAAATTCCCAGGAATCCTTAAGTAAATACTGCCCCTTACCCCACAGTTGTTTTAGTTTCCAATCCAGAAACTTGGATAAGGGAGATACCTTGGATCCCTGGGCGGAAACAATGGGCCTCAATGGTGGATTTTCCATGTCTTTATGAATTTTTGGTACTCCAAATATTGAGGGTACCCTCGGATTCTTGTTGTCAAGGTATGAGTATGTACCAAAATCTATAACCTCTTGATCAAATAAATCCTTGATAGCTAGGTCTATTTTTTTATAGGAAATATTAATCTCATTAATTGACACCGTTCTATAACATGTATCATCATTAAGGATGGCATTCATTTTACCTTTGTACAAAATTTTGTCCATAAGGACTATGCTGCCCCCTTTATCCGGTTCCATGACCCTGATATTTGGGTTGTGACTTAATTCAAAAAGTAGATCTTATTCAACTGTACTAAGGTTAGGTACATACCTGTTGTATCTATGTATGTCCCTGATTTGTTTCTCAATTCTTGTTTCTAGATTTCTCAGCTGGGGATGTATAGGTGGATTGAAGGTACTAGGCCTATGAAGAGTGGTGGTGTTCTCTTGGTAGGTTTTAGATCCAAAAAGGTTTTCCAGATTTAGTTTTCTAATAAAAATCTTTAAATCATTAATAGCTTTGGTGATGTTACTGTTACGTTGAGGATATATTTAAAACCCTTAGTAAATAAATTATGTTTCTGTGACTGAAAGATCACTATAGTTATATATATGAAAACCTGCCCTACTGATGACTTCAAAATTATCCCCCTTCATAGTCTGTAACTATGGGGGGTATCGGATTTACCACTTCTGATTCCTTTTCTTTTCCTGTTGCACCCCCCCCTCCCCCCTGTAAGGGCAGTTTCCCTTGTAAAAATGGTTAGAAACTTGATTATTGTGTTGATTGCGAATCCTGTCGGACCGCCTTGGTGGAACTTCTTGTGCTTCATTTTCATCACTTATCCCATCACCCCTCTCTCCTGTATTATTAACTTCTAAGGTCGGTCCCCCATAATTGGGAGTGCTAATATCCTTACTGTCCCCATGATGGGTAAAACGTATGGGAGGGGGTGCTGGATATTGTAAGCCTTCCTGGTATTCTTGGATATCCTGGTTTAGCTTTTTATGTTCTGTTAAGAATTTCCGGACATTTTTTTGTCTACTTGCACACTTGTATCGTAATATTTTTTCTTCTCATATTCCACAGTGAACAGTTAATCATTAACTACAACATTGTTGTATCTCTCTATATCATCATTAAGTTTACAAATTTCTTTTTCATTCATGTTGATAATGGCTTGAACTATTTCCAGGCCACAATTGTCAAAGGCTGTCATGAGTTCCTTGTAAAAGTCACTGCCAATAATAACCTTGTTAGGATATTTAAATATCCTTAGTCCTTTAGGCACTATTTGTTTGTTTAAACACTCACGTATGTACATATTGTCCAAGTGTAAGCTTTTGTACCTGTAAAGTACTGATTGTAGTGCCTCTATGGTGTCCCCGAATATGTGACGTTTTCCGTAGTGGTATGGACCCTTGCGATATTGTCCAAGCTCGGTTTGGCCTGTAGCCATTACTGAAAAGTCGATTGTGGTGGCATAACTGTGATGTTTCCCTTCAGGGACGAAGTATCCTGAGAAACACTGTTAGAACGAAGCATACTGGGCGTTTACAGAAAGTTAGTAGAGGAGTCAGAATGTGCACCAATCAATCAACCATCAATTGAATCAACAAATCAATTAACATTTAATGAAACTTGCTGTCATACAGTTGAATACAATGTTAAAATCATTCATTTCATAGTAAAAGAATTTAAAAACAAATAGAAAATATATTACTGATAAATACCAATTCATTCCATGTTTAAATATAAACTGAACAGATAAAACTGTATTATCATATAAACTGCCATTAGAATACAGTACTGACAATTATATATAAAGTGTATATTTTGCTTGATGCCTATTTCACAATTTCGCTGTTCTAAGCTTAAGCAAGGGAACAATAGAAATATATTCATTCATACTCGGGTATTTGTTAGCTTCAAATACCACTTGCCAGTATGTCTCTCTAAATTCCAACCTAGTTTCCCAGGGGCCTCCCCTCAATTCCCTCGACACCATTTCTATCACAAAGAAATGGTATTTTGCTTGGGGGCATGAAAGTGTGTGTTTGAATAGGGCATTTCTAGGATTGCCTTTCTGGATATCATTCATATGTTCATATATCCTACGTTTGAGGGTTCTCTCAGTCTTGCCTATATAAAATCCTTCACACACTTTACAAAGAGCTACATAAACTAGCCCCTGAGAATTGCAGTTGGAATAATTATAAGCCTCTAGCCATTTCTTCCTAGCTGTTATAAATACTTTCTGTTGTTGAAGAATATATTTACATTGTGGGCATGCCCCACATTTATATTTTCCCTTAGATTTATTGGAAAATATGGAAGTGAAGCTGTTACCTTCTACTAAGTTCTTTATATTGAACCCCTTTCGAAAAACTGTTTTAATGGTCTTCCCTTTTAAATTTGGTAAATCCGTATATTCATTAAATTTAGCCCATTCACTTTCAGCTATATTTCTTGTAGTGTAGGCATTGGCACTAAAATTGGTAATGAACATATTATTATATGTAAAACCTGCTTCACCTTGCTCTGGACCTGTTGGTACTGTAGTTTGTATTATTTCAGTCTGAAAAACAGGTTTAAATTTCCCTTGTCTATTGTCACATACCTCCCTTTGTATATCCATTATTAATTCCAGAGGGTATTCCCTTTGCAGGAACATTTCCATGAGTTTGTCACACACTTCCAAAAAATCTACTTCCCAAGAAGTCATGCGACAAGCGTGAACATATATTGTCCCTTGACTATGCTCTTTTTTTGATATAATGGGTGTGAACTACTAAATCTAATGTAAGTATTTGAGAAGGTGGATTTCCTGTACATACTGGATTTAAACCCATTCTCTGTCACATGTAGAGAAACATCTAAATAATTAACGGAATCCATGGTCACTTGATAGGTGAACCTTAAAAAATAGTACTCTGATTAAAATAATTAATGAATTCCTGGAGGATTTCATCTGTACCAGTCCAGAAAATACATATGTCATATAGGAATCTGGTGTAAAAATTCCAAAACTCAACATATTTACTATTATGGATAAATTTCTTTTCCCATACAGACAAAACCATGTCAGCATAAATGGGAGCACAATGCGCTCCCATAGCCACCCCAGATTCCTGTTTGTAAAAATTCCCCTTGAAAATACAAAAAAATTGTTTTTCAATACCAATTTGGCTAATTCTAAAATAATAAAAATATAATTTTCACTAGCCTTAGAAGTACCCCTCAGGGCCTGCTCTATCCAAACCAACCGTACCTCATGGGGTATGACAGAAAATAGGTCAACAACATCAATTGTAACAAATTTGAAATTAGCTACCTTCAAGTCAGGTGTAATAAATCTCAAAAACTCCCATGAGTCTTTTAATAAATGGGTGTCTTTGCCCCAAAGGTTTTTCATTTTCCAGTCTAAAAACTTGGATAAAGGGGAAATCTTGGATCCTTGAGATGCCACTATTGGTCTAAGGGAGGATTGGATACATCTTTATGAACCTTAGGGACCCCGAATATTGAGGGCACCCTAGGTGTTGAAGTTTCCAGATATGAATATGTGTCATGATCTATAACTCCCTGGTCAAACAAATCTTTAAGGGCCAGGCCAATTTTTTTATACGAAATATTGATTTAATTAATTGACACATGACTATATCCGGAACTATCTTGCAAAATGGAATACATTTTACAGTCATAAATGATTTTATCCATCAATATAATACCCCCTCCTTTATCTAGCTCCATAACCCGGATGTTAGGATTTTTTCTCAGAGTTTGGAGAAGTATCCATTTATTCTCTTCCAAATTGGACCCTTGCATATGAACCTTGAGTTTATTTCTAATTTTTTTCTCAATGCTGCTTTCTAAGTTTTTCAATTGAGGGTGTATAGGGGATTGAAAGTACTCTGTTTTCTAAGTCCATTGTTGGATATTACCATCGAATTATGTCCAAAAACATATTTTCCAAATGTAATTTTCTAATGAACATTTTAACATCCAAAATAGTCCAAGCTAAATTGCTACTCTGACTAGGTACAAATTTGAAGCCTTTAGTAAAAAGGCTAAAACATTCTTGTCACCTCCAAGTGGCTATAATTATAAATATGAAATCCAACTTGGGTAACTGTTTCGTACCCATCCCCTTGCTCTTTACTAATGTCTAATTCTAAGACTGTTGCCAGGCCCTGTTGTATCCCCCTCCCTCTGCTGGTATTGTCCCCTGAAAAAATGGTGGTTGTTCCCATTTAAATTCTTGTTACGAATTCTTTCAGACCTACGATGAAGGGGCTCAGGGTTGTTGTCATTGAAATCTGGACCACCTGCTTGTTCCCTTGTATCCTTATAAACTCCCCTATTGGAGGACGGGTCATTCGGATGTGTATCCCTTCCTTGATTAAATTTACTATAATGGGTACGTGGGGGTGCTGGGTATTGTATTCCATCATTATAATCTTTAATATCATGTTCAAGCTTTTTATATTTTCTTTTGATTATATTGTCACATTTCTTATCAGTTTGAACCCTAATGTCATAGTATCTATTTTCAATTTCAATACTAAACATTAAGTCCAATGTGACACGCTCATTGTACAGATCAGTGAATTCTTTGTTGGCTTATTTCCCTTTCATTGTTTCTAATTATAGCTTGAACAATTTCTAAGCCACAAACATTAAAAATATTCAGCAACTCTTTGTGGAATTCACTGCCTTCCACAACATTATTGGGATATTTGAAAATTCTTAATCCCTTAGGGTGTACCGTGTGTTTACTTAAACACTGATGCAAATACACATTATCTAAATGTAAAGTTTTGTACCTTAGCAAGGCAGTCTGTAATTTGTCCAGTGTTTCCCTGTAGGTGTCGTTGGTTTCAGACCTCATATGAGTACCCTCAGGAAGCTGAAAGGATACTTGTTGGTTAAGCCAGTCATAAAAGTCCCCTGGTGTGTACCTTTCTTGTACTAAAGATGTAGCTGGTATTCCGCCTAAACTGCTATCACTTACACGCAAAATATTTGGTGTAACCTGAAAATATGTGTTACCACTTCTGGAACTCTCAGCTGGTATACCTGAAGCCGTAACATGATTGTCCTGTCTCGGGAGTAACAGTTTGCTGGTAGGTAAGTTGTCAGTACCATTTCCAGAAGGGTTGGAAGCCTTAGTGAACAAAACTGACCATCCTTGAATTACTGGTGTTAGTAAGTCTATAAATTGAGTAAGTTGTCCCGCAGTCTTGTGGAATTCTCCCACCTCGGAACCCTTATGACCCTCGTTTCATCCGGTGGGTGTGATACTGCCTGCACAGTCCTCCATGAATCAGACTAACAGCAAAAAAGGAGTATGGCTGGTATAAAGGCAACAAAAAACAACACAAACCAGTCACCAAGTGCAGCAAACCACAGCTGAGTTCCAAACACAAACCACAAAACTGCCACGACACGTTTCCTGTGAATAATGAGCTGGGAACGAAGCTTCCAGTTAAAACCAAGTTTTAATGTAGAAAACTGCCACAACACGTTTTCACTGAATACATTAACGTTGCTAAATATCACCACACATTTTCGTAAGACTAGCACTCAAACTTCATCAGATGAAAAAATCTTCTGAGCATACACCTCCCTTTTGAAGGTTTTTGTATTGAAAGGTTGCAAAAAGGGAGGTGTATGCTCAGAAGATTTGTTTTCATCTGTTGAAGTTTGAGTGCTACTCTTACAAAAACATGTGGTGATATTTAGCAACGTTAATGTATTAACAGTGAAAACGTGTTGTGGCAGTTTTCTACATTAAAACTTGGTTTTAACTGGAAGCTTTGTTCCCAGCTCATTATTCACAGGAAATGTGTCGTGGCAATTTCTTGGTTTGTGTTTGGAACTCAGCTGTGGTTTGCTGCACTTGGTTGACTGGTTTGTGTCGTTTTTTGTTGCCTTTATACCAGCCGTACTACTTTTTTGTTGTTAGTCATGTTCATAGGGAAGATGAGCAGGTATTAGATATACTGAAGATGTATTATGATCCCATGGAAATGGAAGAGCTCCTAAACCTACTGCCACTGCTACCCCTCTTCCCATCTTAGAAGATTTATTACAAAAATTTTCTAGTGCATCTCTCAATCTTCAGTTCCAGCTACAGGAGGCTAAAAAAACCTGCTACAAGAAAATCTTGCATTTCCAAATGATAAATGAGTTTCTATTTGGTACCACAAGAAGAATCAGGACCTTATCAAATAGGTGTCCCTAACATTCTTATGTGTTGCTCACTTCTGGCCTGACATTTTCTTCTGTCAAATCACATTTGTCAGTGATCTCTACCTGCTTGGCTTTGGATGCACCACAATGTTTTGAGGTCAAGCAATTTTCAAACTGTGACCTGCACATTAGACCTCCAGGAAGACCGATTCCTCCTCCTTTGGGATCTAAAATATGTCATACAAAAACTGATCCATGCTCCTTTTTAACCTGCTGTTTCCCCGAGTCTTAAGTTTTGTACATGAAAGACTGATGTTCTTCGTGTTTCACTGTTGCAGTCATTACATTTGGGTAATCTGCTGGCAGGTTGCCCTCAGTCGGCCTGAATAACAAAGTCTTGGGTCCTGCGTCAGTTGCTGTCTCCTCTTCCATGATGTCAGGGGTATAAAACATGCAGCCAACACCATTTTAATCGGTCTTTCTTGCCACTCTGAAACCAAAGCAGAAGCAGTTCACAAGTGCCGGTCGGCCGACTCCTGAAATTTTCATTTTCGAGTTTCAGAACCAAAGTCTTCAAACTAAAGCCAAGTACCACATTGGGGAAACTTTTTCTTGCCCCTTACCAATGTCAGTAAAAGTTAATAATTGTATTACTTGTGGGAAGCAAATACCTCATAAGGATTTTCATTTGTACTGTATTCCTTGCCTAGACCCTGATCACAACGTGCCTTGCTGTCGGTTTTGTGCTAAATTTAACCAACGCAATATTAAGTGTCGGTATATTTTCGCTTCTAAATACTTAGGTTCAAGATTTAACTATCCTGAAATGTTGTCTGTTAGCAATCCGACTATCGGAGTTCACAAAAAAAATGCAAGGAAAAAGAGACAGACCATCGAGGTCCAAAACCGATGGCGAAGCTTCTCGTATGCCAGTCGCCGGTTCGCCAGTACTCAGGTGCTTTCGCAGCCCCTGATACCCGCTACTTTTGAGTCGCAGGCCTCTTCCGAGACCCATTGGGAGTCAGGTTTACCACAAGATTTTGCAAGTATTGAACCCGCGGATGTCTCTCCCTTGGATGGGTCCGGAGCTGCTGAGCAGGCACCAGCTTCTGAGGGTGTTTTCAGGCCTCAACATTTGTATATTAAACCGACACCATCATCAAAAATAAGGCCAAACCCTACTTCTATGTCTAAATAACCAATGCATGAGCCATGTGCTCAGGCCCCTATGCCTAAAAAACAAATGATCAAAGTGGCTGAGGATTTAATTACCTTGATCAGGGGATCCCAACCCCCCACCCCCCTGCTAAGAGGCCTAGGCAAGGCACTGATTATGAATATTCAGATCAGGTTTCCATTTCTTCTGATTCCTCTTCTGATCAGTAATTTTCTATCCCACCTTATGAGGACTCTGATGCAGAGGAATACATCCCTTCTGCTTCTCCTCCTGAGGATTACTCTCTTGGAGAGACTTTGCATACTTTGAGAACATTTTCATTGAGAGAGTCAGGACTTCTCAGAATCCAAAAAGCGGCTTAGGGATTTTCTTCTTCTTCCTCAGAATAGGCCTTTGGCTATACCTCCTGTATTAGACATTGTTGATGATTTTTTCTCAGAGTCAAGCATGGCTCCTGATTCCCTGTCTCCAGCTCCTAGTAAGCCAGACAGATATTACAGGGTTCCTGACTCCCACAAATTTCTTTACAAAAATCCTGCTGCTGACCCTGAAACTATTTCTCAGGGTCCCAAGGGTGTTAAGGCTTCTACAGCCAAAAATCCTACCCCTTCAGATAGAGACTCCAGGGTGCTGGATAGATGGGGTAAAAAGGTTTATACGTCTGCAACCTTGGCAGTCAGGGCTTTAAACCGCCAGTTTCATATGCTTAAATATCAACAGCATGTTTTGGGCTTACTGAAACAGAAAATTATGTTGATTTCTGATTGTGTGGAAAATAGAGTTACAGGATTTATTGCATTCAGCAGAACAGGTTGGAAAGCATACTTTGCAATGTAGTTTTGATTTCTTGGAGGCCTCTTGCAGAGCCCGCCGTAACTGGATCTGTGATGAGAAGGCATGCTTGGCTCAAGGAGCAAAATCTGCATGATCATGTTAAAGCTAAATTGTTGGATGCTCCTTTACAGCAGGACAGTCTGTTTGGAAGTAAGGCAGAAGAGGTTTTAAAAAAGATGGAAGACAAAGCTAAATCTATGCAAACTGTAAAAGATTTCTTGCAGCTGCAGCCACCCAGGTTCCGTAGACACTGGCCTACTAAGAATTGGTCCTTTCCAGTGTCCAACAGAGCTGATCAGGCCAAACCCAAAGGCTCCAGGTTTCAGTCACAAGGATTTTACTGGTCAAAACAATGGGGTACCTCCACCTCCAAATCAGGAGGTAGCAAAGCACCACCCTACAGTAAACAGTCTCAATGACTTTCCTCTGCCAGCTCCAAGCACTTATCTTTTGGCAGCCCCTTTGGGGGGAAGACTAGCACTTCATGCTCAAAATTGGCATCCAATTATCCAGGACAAGTGGGGTCTTAAATATAGTATCCCAGGGTACAGATTTCAATTCCACATGTTGCCAATTCCAAACGGATGGCCAGATCTGCTACTAAATCAGTGGGCAGATGCCCAGAAACAAGTCATGTCCCTCGTGGATATGGGGGCTATTCAACCAGTACCAGAAAAGGAAGAGGGACAAGGGTTTTGTTCAAGACTTTTCCTGGTACCCAGAAAAGACAAATCATGGCGTCTAATTCTGGACTTATCCATTCTAAATACTTTCCTGGGCATTCCAAAATTCAAAATGCTGACTTTACAACAGCTACTGCCTATGCTAGGCAAGAATGCCTGGTTGGTAACTCTAGACTTAAGAGGCATATCTGCATATCCCAATCAGGGAATCTTGCAGACGATACCTCCGCTTCAAAGCAGGCTATTTGCATTACCAGTTCTCTGCACTGCCCTTTGGCTTATCTGCTGCGCCCAGGGTCTTCACAAAGTGCCTGGCACCAGGAATTGCATTTTGCAGACAAAGAAACATTCAAATGTATCCATATCTGGACGATTGTCTCATTCAGGCAGAGGACAAGGACACACTTCTTCAACATCTGGCATTTGTAAAACGGCTTCTAGCATGCCTAGGATACACCATAAGCGAAAAGATGTCACAACTGGTACCCTCTCAAATAATTACATTTCTGGGTGCAAGCTTGACTACAACTGCCGAGATGGCTTACCTCATGCCAGACAAACAAATTCAATTGACAACATACTTCAAACAAGTGGCAACCAAAACCCAGCTATCTGCAAGACAAATTCTGCAGGCTTTGGGATTCATGGCATCCTGCATTCTACTAATTCCATATGCAAGATTCCATATGAGGAAACTTCAATGATACCTAAAAAGCTTATGGAGTCAACATTATCACAGCCTGGAAACAATGATTCCTCTCATTCCCTGCCTGCAACAGGAGTTCCTTTGGTGGGCAGAGGCATGTCGCCAGAACAAGGGACTGTCATTCATTCTACCCCCTGCCACCCAAACCCTAACTACAGACACATCAGACTATGCTTGGGAGGCCCATCTGGCAGGGAAATGCATTCAGGGCTAATGGAGCCCAAATCAAATGCATCTACATATCAACCAGAAAGAAATGCTAGCTGTACAGAATGCTCTGACAACCTTCAAGGGCTTCCTTCATCCAGGGCAACTACTGATAAAGACGGACAACACCACAGTTATGTTGTACATAAACAAGCAGGGGGGTACCCACTCCTACCCCCTTTGCAGACTAGCCATGGCCTTGTGGAACACAGCCTTGACTTACCAAATACATCTTCAAGCTCAGTTCCTGCCAGGAAAGGAAAATACTCTGGCAGACGGCCTAAGCAGAAATCATATGGACCCACATGAATGGAAACTGGATATGCAAATCTTCAGCATGTTGACACGAAAATGGGGGAGCCCAGACATAGATCTATTTGCCTCCCCCCAAAACTATCAGTTGGACAAATTCTGCACAAGAACTCCTCACAAAAAAGCATGGAAAGTGGATGCTCTAACCTTTAGATGGAAAAACCTATCAGTCTATGCCTTTCGCCCTCTGCCTCTACTCTCCAAGGTATTACTAAAAGTCAGACAAGAAAAAACAAAAATGATTCTGATTGCTCTGCACTGGCCTCACCAACACTGATGCCCGCTTCTAAGGAATATGTCACACCTTCCACTGTGGTAATTGCCTCAAACACCTCATCTGTTGTCTCAGCAGAACTATCAAATTCTGCGCACACTGCTCAAAACTCTGAATCTTGCAGCATGGCTAATCAACTAATTTCACCAATCACATCTCTCTTTAAACCTGTGATGGATGTCATTTAGGAGGCTAGAAGGCCTAGTACTAGAAAATCTTATGCTGATAAATGGAAGAGATTCTGTGCTTGGAACCAAGCACAAGTAAGAGAGACAGCAAAGCCTGATATTCCTCAGATTTTGAAATACTTAACTGAGATGCTTCACAAGGGCCTATCTTTTTCTTCAATAAATATCCATGCCTCTGCCATCTCGGCTCATTATAACACAGAGCCTTCTCTCTTTTCTCATCCCTTGCTAAAGCAGTACCTCAGAAGGGCCAAAAATGTAAGGCCTCCCAGGAGAGCACCGACTCCTGCGTGGGACCTCAGTTTTGTGCTGGAAAAACTCACCCTACCTCCTTTTGAACCAGCTGCTACTGCGGATATAAAATTTCTTTCTTTGAAGACAGCTTTTTTTTATAGCAGTCACTTCAGCTAGAAGGGTTTCAGAACTACAGGCTCTCACGGCAGTGGAGCCTTTCATTATCTTTTACCCGGACAGGGTGGCCCTCAGGACCAACCCTTCTTTTATGCCTAAGTTGGTATCCAGTGTGGCTCTTAACCAGGCCATTCACCTACCAACTTTTTTCCCAAATCCCCAGAACAAGGGGAAATGGATTCTGCATTCATTGGATGTACACAGACAACTAAGATTCTACTTAAAAAGGACAAAATCTCTAAGAAAGTCTGAGCAACTACTGGTGGCATTTGCTGCAGGAACAGAGGGGAAGGCTATATCAAAGCAGACAATTTGAAAATGGATAAGCCATTGTATTCGTTTCTGCTACTTGCACTATGGTAAACCTGTGCCCAAGGGGATCAGATCCCATTCCACTGGGGCTGCTTTTACTTCTGCAGCCTTTCTCAGAGGGGTTCCTACCAGAGACATTCTAGAAGCTGCTACTTGGAGCTCAGTTCATACGTTCACAAAACATTACCATTTACCTCTCTTTTCTAAATATAGGGCAGGCTTTGCCACTGCAGTTCTGCAGGGCCTTATAGCTGCTCCTAATGCTGTTTAATTCCATCCTCCCATCCATAGCTTTGGGATTCTACCCAAATGTAATAACTGCAACCGTGAAACACGAAGAACATAGTACAGTTGTGTACACTTACCGTAAATGTAGATGTTAGAGTGTATTCACTGTTGCAGTCCGGGTTACCCACCCGCCAGCCCCCTTTCTTCTCTATTATACCTCTTCTTTCCTTCACTATGCTCAAAAGCCTTTGTGGTATATTTGCTTTTAGTTGAAGGCAAATTTTGTGTGTTCTAAAATACATGCGCATATATATAATTTTTTTTTTGTTTTTGTTTTTTTTTTGTTTTTTTTTTGCTCCCCCGACATCTGGGTCAAGAAAAACTGATTAAAATGGCATCGGCTGCATGTTTTATATCCCTGACGACCTGACGTCATGGAAGAGGAGACAGCAACCGATGCAGGACCCAAGACTTTGTTATTCAGGCCGACTGAGGGCAACCTGCCAACAGATTACCCAAATGTAATGACTGCAACAGTGAATACACTCGAACATCTACATTTATGGTAAGTGTACACAACTGTACTTTCTGATTGTAGCTTTGACTTTAGTAAAAAAAGGTACAGAGCTGCAGGCTTTAATGCCATCTCCACCTTTTATCATTTTCCACAAGAACTGGGTAACTGTTATAGTTGACCCTTCTTTTATGCCTAAGGTAATCAGTGAGATCTCCTTAAATCATTCTACTTGCCTTTTTCCATCTCTTCAGAAAAAAAAGAAAGACTCTTGCACTCTTCAGGCATTCGTAGGTAACTTAGATTTTACCTTGAAAAAACATGGATCTTGGGAAATCTGGTCAGCTCTTCATTTCTTTTCAAAGCAAGACTAGACAGTGTCTAAGCAAAGTCTCTAACTGGATTTGTAAGGGTATTTGTTTTTGTTCTTTTCATGGAAAACAACTCCCCACTTTGGTTTAACATTGTTCCACTAGAGCAGCTGGCTCATCTGATGCCTTCTTCAAAAGTCTAGATTTCGATCTATTCTAAAAGCAGCTACATGGTTTTCTATTCACACTTTTACCTAGCAATACAAGATTGATGCTTTCTCCAGGGCAAAAGCAGGCTTTGCTAGGTCTGTCCTTCAAGGAATTTTAGGCCCTAGCACTACTCTTCTACCCTCCTCCCTTTCTATTTAGACAAACTTTGGAATCTTCTGGCTGCTAGTAATACTGCAACAATGATCCAGGCAGGGCCATAGTACAGCTGTATAAGAGCGTACCATACGTAGATGTCCAACTGATCACTTTTTGCAGTACTACATATACCCCTTTCTTCCCTCTGTGATTTTATCTTTCTGTTCTTGGCCAAGAAGGGCAGCGTCTTACCCCTCTCCTCGTGACATTTACATTTATAAATATTTGCCTGTGTTTCAGTACCTTGGTTTGGAGCAAGAAAGTCCTTGGGTAATTCACATCCTTACTTCCCTTATGTACCCCCCTAGCACCACCTGGCTAGAGTCATATATCGAAAGTATGGCACAAGAGGACGGCACCAGGCTTTAAAATGCTGGTCATATGTAAGGCTGTCCCTGGCAATAAGTCCCAACTGTTAGTAATACTGCAACAACTGTCATTCAGGCATCTAATGTTATGGTAACTTCTTGCATAACTATACATCTGAAGTTGTTACTCTTCTTCCTAGTCATCACTGATGGCTTAGAGCCCTCGGAACCGAGTCGGCCTTATACCAAGCTTGCGTGCACCAAAAACTCTCGAGCTAAGCCGCTACCCACAGTGCCCTTCACTCAGTTACCTCAGATCTCATTTGCCGAACAGCCATATAGCAGCGTTTCACTGAGCTCTCCAGCTAAGTGCTTTTTTCTGATATATTTACAAGTTTTTTAAAAAATTTTCCCTCTTTATAATCTGTTCTTGATATCTGTATCGTTTCAGCTTTACCCACAGGTATTTCTTTCTTACCATTGTTAGTATTTTCCTTGTATTTTCTAACGTTCTACCCTTGTGTTATCTTGTTACTATTGTTGGTATTTCCTTTCTGTCTTCATTTCCTCTCTTTCCTCACTCTCTCCCTTTTGCGTGAGTGTGTGTTCTGGGATGTCTGAAATGAAGAGAACTACGGGGTTTAAACACTGCTCTTCTTGCAGTGGTAAATTATTGAATAGTGCCCTCCATGAAGTGTGTGTGTACTGTTTGGGGGTTCCGCATTTGTCGGCGAAACCCCCATGTGACATCTGTGCTAGTTTCAGTCAGCGCACGCTGAATGAACATCGTAACAAACTGATTTTAAAGGGCTTACTTGCTTCGCCTTTTTCAGAGGCTATTTCTGTGATGGAAGGCTCACCCCCTCCTTCTATGGACAAGAAACGTCCTCGTTCGGACCCCTCTTCACTGGCCGGCGACAGAGGTAAAAGTCCTCATCTGAACACCGTTCTGCCTCCTCGGTGCCAACTACTACATCTGCTCTGAGCTCGGCTCCAGCGAAGCTTACCGAGGTCGCCTTGTCGGTGCCTACCCCGGCACCGACGACACCATCTATTGCCTCGGTACCGACTAGCTTATCGGTTTCTCTCTCAGCACCTTCACTCATTTCTGCTCCAATATCAGTTCTGACAACTACCTTGGAACTGTTTTTGTCATCCACCCCTATTGTAACTTCGGCTCCGAGCCCGTTCACGGCTCCAGCCCTGCCGTTGTTGCCAGTTTCAAAATTGGAATCGGCGGTGCCGTTCTGTTATACACCACGGACCAGATACTCGTCTACTGTGGACCCGTTTGCCGTACAAGCCTTCAGCCCCTATTTGGACTTACCTGATAACCCCTCAGGGGCATCGGTGAGATCCACCAGGAGCCTTTCCGAATTGGATATGGTGTGCTTTTTTGACCAGCTGCTGACTGCCGGGGGGAATTTCAGATCTGCCTGGACCCTTTCCCACTCCAGGCTTTGGGTCTATTTCTCCAGCATCCCCTACTTACTCTCCTCCCTTGGATCCCTCTGTTCCAAGGCTCATTTATCCAACTTTTACTAGAGGACTCCTTCCTCTGCGCCAACGACGACACTGTCTGAGGCCCTGAGACCCCTTTGGCTGTCAGTTCTATCGGACCCCACCCTTCCTCAATGTCATGCTTGGGGGGGGTAGAACCTCCGGTTCCGGTCTCGGTTCTGTTTTGTTGGTCCTGACTTCAGATCCGAGGGTGACTACCGCTCCGAGTCTGCTTGAGGCTCCATCCCTGGGGGAGGACCGTCTGGGGCAGGGTGTGACCCCAGTTCTGATTTTTGTCTATTTTGGTTCCGGGCTCCAACTCCACTTCGGGCAGGCCTACCTTCTGGGTGATTGAGAGGGTGCTTGCTGCTAGCAGTCCTCCATTGGTTATTCCCCCAGTTCCTTCTGAGCCGCAACTGTCAAAGGCCACCCCCTCAGGACTCCGAGAGCACAAGGCCCTGGAAACCCCTGACCAGGGCATTTCCCTTTGAGTCTTCTTCGGATGCTCCCACCGAAGAACCCCCTCGGAAACGGGTGTGTAACAGGAAACACATTGACTTCCCAGAGGAGTCCCTCATGGAAGATGGACTACGATGATGGGTAAGGGTTCCCCACGGTCACCCCCTGACAGTCTTCTTCGGAGACATCTTGGAAATCTTGAAACTGAGGGGTGACTGGAAATCCTCCAACCCTTCCTCTGAGGAATCTGTATTCCTGCAGGCCTTTCGCTCTTGGCCCTCTACTTCATGGGTGACCCCCCCCCCCATGAGTTGGTTAAACTCATCATGCAACGGGCTTGGAAGAACCCGAACTCCGCTGAGTCCATCCCCAGGAGATCAGACAAAGTACTCTTCCCTCCAGAGGATCAACTCCATTGGTCTAGAGGTTTGCAAGTGGATGCTATGGTGGTGGTGGCGGCGGCAGCCACGAAAAGGACCTCACAGAAGAGAGTCCTGCTGTTCACCCACCCAACAGAGTCCCGGGTAGTGGACAGGTTAGGGAGGGTAGCCTTTGCATCAGCGACCTTCACAGTTAGGTCTCCGAACTTTCTGGCACATTTTACGAGGCTCCAGAGAGATCTGATCTCCGGAACCCTCACGGGCCAAGTATCGGATGGAGGACGAGATAAAGTTGCTTCCCAACTTGCCACCCCAGAATCCATATTTAATTCATCCATGAGGTTGCTGTCACACACAACAGAAGGAGCAGCTAGAGCTGCAGGTGCAGGCATAGTTATGAGACGCCACGCCTGGATGCACATTTGCGACCTTGCAGGCTCCTTCATGTCTTCCTTTCTAAATGCCCCTATTGAGCCATCTGCTCTGTTCGGTGCTAAGGTCAAGGATACATTAGCCAAGTGTGAGCAAGACGGGAAGACCTTGTCTGCCGTTGGCCTACGCTTTTTCAAACCTCAGTGTTCCTTCTCCAGGAATCAGGGGAGCGGAAAGATGTGGCACAAAATGTTTTAAGGTCCTTTCCAAGATGCACATGGTGAGGACACCTCTAGATGCAGAGGGGGTTCCAATAATGGAAGACGTCCCTTTCAGGGCAGAGGGGGTCCCCGGAACCAGGGCTCCAGAGATTCCTTCTCGGGTAGACCATATCAGCGCTCCTGAGGTGGTGCCCGATTGCTTTCCTCTGGAAGCAGTTGGGGCACGTTTTTCTCTGCACCAGGCTGCCTGTCTCTCCATTACGAATGATCAGTGGGTGCAGAGAATCATTACCGGAGGCTACCATAGTCCCCTAATAACTTATCCAAGACCTCTCTAATCCCTTGCCGATGTTCCACCCAGTCAAAAGGAGGAGGCAGCTTCCAAAATACGAAAGCTATGTCAAAAACGAGCCATCCAACAGGTCCGCCCAGATCAGTGAGGATCAGGGTTCTACTCAAGATTCTTTTTGGTGCCAAAGAAAACAGGGGACTGGAGGCCCATTCTGGATCTCTGCCAACTAAACAAAAATCAGTAGTTCAGACCATGTTCTGCATGGTCTCGATTCAATCCATCCTCCCCTTTCTGCAGGAGGGTGTGTGGATGTGCTCATTAGATCTCCGGGATACGTATTACCATATCAAGATGGACAAGCGCTCCAGGAGCCTCCTTCGCTTCCTGTTGGGAGCCAATCACTACCAATTCAGAGCCCTGCTTTGCCGTCTCTCGACGGCCCCCCAGAGTGTTCACAAAATGCTTTGCAGTGGTAACAGCTCATCTGAGACTTCAGGGATTCCTGGTGTTTCCATACCTAGACGTTTGGCTCCTCTCTGCCCCCACCAAGTGTCTTCTGGTCGGGGCCCTTAACTACACACTGGCTCTAGCGGAGTAATTAGGCATCACCATACATTGGGAGAAATCAAACCTTCAACCATCACAACCACTCGAATTCATAGGGGCAATATTCAACACCCAGATCTCACTTCCTCTCCACAGGCTTCAGAGACTAAGGGCACAAGTTCAGTTGATAATCTTGTCGAAGCAAGGTGTCTGCAAGGGAAGTCCTTCAAGCCTTGGGATCTATGGCTGCAGCCTTCCCCATAGTTCCCTTAGCCAAACTACACATGCGATTACCACAATGGCTCCTTCAGGCCCAGTGGATACCCAATCTTCACCCCCTGAGCTCACAGATTCTCATCACCAACATTTGCAAACAAGATCTCCTCTGGTGAATGAGTAAAGACGAAAATCTTTGTCGCCCCTTCCAGGTTCCACAGCCCAGCGCCACAGTGACCACGGATGCTTCCCTGATGGGGAGGGGGCAACTTCCAGGGAAAGTCAGTCCAAGGCACGTGGTCCGATGTAGAGGTCAATTTACATATCAATGTCCTGGAGTTAAGAGTGGTGCTATTGGCGTTGCAAGCTTTAAATCTGCTTCTTCCATCCGGAACGATTGCTGTCCAGTCGGACATGTCCGTGGTCTGGTAAATAAACAGGGAGGGACCAAATCTTACCCCCTATGTTGCAAAGCCATGAGAATCTGGCAGTGGGCGATAGCTTCCAACCACTTTCTGATCGTAACACATATCCCGGGGAGCTCCATCATGATTGCGGACAGGCTGAGCAGATGCATTCTTCATCCTCACGAGTGGTCTCTCAACCTAAGTGTGGCGGTGGAAATTTTCAGCCGTTGGGGCCAGCCATGCTGGGACCTTTTCGCCTCCCCTTCAAACACAGAATGTCCTGGGTTCTGCAGTCTCTCTCTCTGCCCCCGTTTGAGCTGGCTGCGACATGTGATCTAAAATTCCTGTCATGGAAATCCTTATTCTTGGTGGCTATAACTTCAGCCAGAAGAATTTCTGAATTGCAAGCTTTGTGTATCAAGAGCCCTTATCTGATCTTTCATAAGGACAAAGTATCACTTCATACTAACCCATCTTTTCTTCCCAAAGTGGTTTCTGACTTTTCGATTAACCAGTCCATTGAGCTCCCTGTGTTTTTCCCAAATTACTCTAACAAGGAAGGGTACTGCCTTCATTCCTTGGATGTTCATAGACAATTATGTTTCTGTCTGGACAGAACTAAATCCTTTCGCAAGTTGGACCAGATTTTCATTTCCTTTGCGGGTCCTAGAATGGGAGGTGCAGTATCGAAAGTTACTTTGTCTAAATGACTCTGGGATTGTATTGCCTTCACATATTCACTTATGGATGGATCTAAGCCTGGCCAAATCAAAACTCGCTCAACTAGGGCTATTGCAGCATCAGTTGCCTTCCACTCTAGGGTCTCCATGGATGACATTTGTGCAGCTGTCATTTGGGCTAAGCCCCATACCTTTATCAAGCATTACAAATTTGGATCTGATCTCCAGGGGGAAGAGCGGCCTTTGGTTCATTGGTTCTCAGGAATGTTCTTCCATAAGGGCCACCCAGGTTCTCCAAGTAGCTGGGGACTCTGTCCCATCATTGAGGAATAGGAAGAAGATTAACAACTTCAGATAAATGAGTTGTGTCTTACCATAACGTTCCATCTGAGTTGTTGATCTTCTTCCAGTCATCACACCCTCCCACGAACCCCCTCCAAAGGTTCCTGGCGGATCTTCTGGGTCTTTGTGGTGTCTTTGGGTTTCTGCGCAGAGATGGCCTCTGACTTATTTCTTTTTCTATATGTTGCATACAAACTCGATCTGAGGTAACTGAGTGAGGGGCATTGTGGGTAACAGATTAGCTCAAGAGTTTTTGGTGCACTGAAGCGTGGTATAAGTCTGTCTCGGTTCCGAGGGCTTGGAAACGAACCCATCAGTGATGACTGGAAGATGATCAACAACTCGGATGGAACATTATGGTAAGAGACAACTTTTTTTTCCAGCTTGTATGGGAGGTTGAATCTGCTTTCAAGGTGTGTGCCAAGCCTCATCTCTCAGATGTAAAAGAAAATTTTAGTTTATTGGTTATCCACTCATTCTTTATTAATTTGTATAACCTAGGTATTAGTGGAAAGGATGTGTGCAAATAATTCTGTGGCTAAGTTAGCTTTGGTGAAATTTAATGACTGTATATGTATAGTCAAAAAGTGTTGAGAATTGCTTTCAGTTCATTTTGTTGAACTCTGATCTGGCTCTGAAAGAGATTAATTTTAGTTTAATTTTTCAGTAATAGAACTCTAGGGGAAAGTTAATTGGACAGTGGTCCCTGAAAAATGATAAGGGGATGATGACAGAGATTAGTGAGGAATGGTCAGTAATTACTAATCCAAGAATGTAACGCACATTTTAGCTCCAAGATCACTGTAGCTCAGAAAAGAATGGAATACTTCAAGTTCCACAGTTTCTGACTTTATATGTACTTCCCCCCAGTTCACAGTTGTAGCACCACTGTTCTGTGGCCGACACTTAGTCTTCCAAATTTCAACAGAAAACCCCTGGTCAGACCACACCTTAAGTACCATGTGGAAGAGGCCATGTAAGGAAAGGAGTATCAGCATGCTAGAAGAAATGCATAAAAAAGCCTCCAGAAGGACCCATGGGATGGAAGAAGGGATATGATCAGAGATCAGAGGAGCTGGAGCTTCTCTTGCTTAAGATGATCAGGGTCAAAAGGATGTGATGGTGCATAAGATCAAGTTAGAGAGATGTGAATGGGTCATCCTGAAGAGGGGGGGACAGAGGTAGAAGGAAGGAGGACAGTCAGCAGATTGTACTGGCTTGGCTAACCTCTCCCAGGATCTTTAGTAGTATTTCCTCACAGAGAGCGTTGTTTAACTCACAAAATGGACTGTCAGAATGGGTGCTGTAGAGTGACTCCAAGACATTCAGAAGTGCAGGGGTGAGTGGAAAAAGTCATGCTGCCAGTTTTTAAATTAGACCTTAACCCAACAACTTGGCAGTTGATTTAAGCACTGGCATCACCACATGAGCCTACTGTGTGCCCTTCCCCTGCATGTGAATGCTTCCTCCCACATGCTGATGAGGGCTACTGTCATCAACTTAATAATCCAAGCTCACATTCTGGTTACAGATGTTTTACCTGCAAACTTCATTTTGCATGTAATGATGCAGCCTCCATCAGTCCCTCCCCCAGGGTAGGCATTTGCCCGTGTCTGCTACACCCCACTGCCTAGCTCTTCCAGCACTCAAGCGTCTAATAAAGCTTGGTTCAACTAGAACTTAGTCAGGGAGTTATCCTTGTATACTGCCAATCCATTCTACACCGATATCAATATTTGAAATAGATGCACATTATTATTTTTTTAGTAGTGTGGAAGGATAATTATGGATGAACAGAAGATTTAAACTTCAGTATCTAAATTTAAAAAAATACATTTGAAAGTTACAGTCTAAAGTTGGATGGTCTCTAGAGTAGAATGGGCTTAACATGTTATGAATGTAAAAGTGACCATGTAAAAATTTGACAGCCTATTGAATGGAATGGGATCAACATGTTCTGTGCCTTCTTGATTTTTTTTGTAGGCTACCCAGGTGCAAGACGATGCCACAGCTGTGTACAGATAAAAAATGGTAAGTAATTTATGTATCTTCTGAGCTGTAGTGTATGACTCGGTGCTCTTAAAGGAAATGTCTGCCATCAAGTTATTTCTGCAACCCCTGATTGGGAAAATTACTTTTAATAAGCATACCGTTCGGCCCATTTTATTCAGTTTGTAATTATAAAAGTGTGAAAATGTTAAACGTTACTTGTGATTTACTATAGAGATTATTTTTACTAACCTTTATGTATCCCCTGTTAGTCATGCATTATAGTGGAACAAAAATGCTTAAGGGAGTAGCTTGAGAGTAGGTTGTGGTTCAGGAAGGAGTGAACCTTAGCCTCTATCCGGACTTTCTGAAGTTTTCATAATATATCCCTTCATATCTTCAAAATAAGTCATCTTTAGTCAGTATTCATTTAAAGAAGCTTTATTTGGGTCAATAAAAACTTATAGTAGTAATGGCAAAGGCACTGCACTGGACTTTCATCCTAATTTCAACATAGGGCTGTAGGAGGAACAGTTGTTGTGACTAGGTTTTATATTAGCCTTTTAATTAGCTGTAATTGAAACTTTCTGATTGTGCTTCCTTGCTGATAATTTTGATTTATTTTGTTTGGAAGAAGTAACAGAGCTTCTGTTGTACATTGAGCGTACATGTCACAGTTTATTTCTTGAAATAATTTGCAAAAGAAATCTGCGTGGCTTTGTATGGGTACTTAAACAGGTGCCCTGTAGCATTAATGTATTTCAATTACTGAAGGTGTAGAAAGCAAAGATTTTTTTAATCTTTGTATAAGAAGAAATTGAAAATGTAAGCCTATTCATTTGTTTTCAACGTGCACACCTCAGTACTTCCATGTAATTGCATAAGCATGACAGTCAGTTGTATGATATAATTCAAGGGCAACGAGCAGAATACAACAGTTCAGTGATTTGAGTGCATGATTTGGAAACCTCAAGCACGCATTATAAAAGTAATAATTCTAATATTTCTGTTGAGTTTTATTAGAATATAGTTAACTGAGTATGCTGATAGCTATCAACATGTTGTAACCAAGGCCGCAGGAAGGAAAACACAAGTTTTGGCACTTTAAGAACAAGGAAGAAACTGGAAAATCATTGGAACTTTGAGTAAGGAAGTTCCATTTAATAGTTAAAGCTTTCTTTCGTGTACTTACCAATTTTGTTAATTAAATGATCTGATGATATCTTTTTCATTCTTCCCCAAACAAATTGGTTACTATCTGATCTAACTTGGCCACATACTTCAGACTTTGGATCCATCTCTCAAGCTCCTTCCTCTGCCCATAATGTCCTAGTCCATTCTCAAAACCTCAGATCTCATTTGCCACCGTCGTGCTCAGATGGGGGGTCCTTCTCTTGAGCGCTTTGTCAAGTTTTCTAGTGCTTTTTCATAAGTAAAAGTTAACTTTTTTATCTTAAATTCCAGCCTTCTTTAACTCCTGTTTCTTTTTCCAGTTTAGATATTTTCATATAGTATATTCTTATTAGAATAATTAGTCATTTTTCTTTTCTATACCATTTCTGCCCTTTCTACCCTCTGTTACAGGGTAATTTTTAATTACTGTTGCTGTTAATTTCCTTTTCCTAAAATATTTCTTTCAAAAAAAAAAAAATAAGTCTTTTATATTTTTTTCCTCTCATCCTTTTTTTTCAAATTTCATGGCTGACCAGCCAAACAGGCTTAAAAATGCACTTCTTGAGAGTACAAAATCCCTAACTCAGATGCCCACAAGGAGTGTGTCTTGGAACAGCTCATCTAAACACCAACTACTCTATATTTGCTGCTTTTAATACTGTGGTGTTAACTAGAACGCGGTGGTGCAGCGATAGCGTTGTCGCCTCACAGCAAGAGTTTCTCCAGTTCATTTCTCTGCTGGAGCGCCTTCTGTGTGGAGTCTGCATGTCCTCCCCATGGTCGAGTGGCTGGTGTTCGAAAGACATGTGTGAATGGGTGTGCCTTCGTTGAAGGTTGGGCATCGAGCTGGCACCTCGGCACTGTAAAAATCTACTGCCATTCATTAGCGGACTGCAGTTCTGCTGTTGCGACCCCTAACCAGGAAAAGCCGAAAGAAGAATACTGTGGTGTTAACTGATAGATGCAGCAAACTTATACTGAAGGGTCTACTTCTTCCTTCAACTGCATCTTCTTCAGGGGCTCAAACCCTCATTAAAATGTCTAAAACTCCTTTGGAGCATAGAAAGCACTCTCTGCTGAAGTCCTTTGGAACCACATCCAAAAGTTTCAAAAATATATCTGCCGTCCTTGGACCTGAAGTTATGCACTCCAGATTCAAAATCTTCAGATCCGATCACTATTTCAGCAAGTCCCACAGATCAGATCCAAAACCTAGTGTGTCATGTATTCCAAGAGCTTGTGCCACAGAGTTCATTTTGGATGCGGTCTCCCTTAAGCTCCATTTCCCCCTTCATGCAGACTCCTAAAAAGCACTTCAGGCCACAGTCTACCACATCCTCCAGAAGTCTTTCTGAAGCTATTGTGGATAGGATGATAAAGTTCTTCAGAGCTCAGATCCAGATGTGAGTTTCGGCTCCGTCCGCTCTTGGATCCATGAGTCTTCCAGCCGGGTTTATGTTAAATGTTCGACATTACATGGTCGAGACCAAATGTTTGACATTTGGATGTTTGAACATAAAAAAAAAAAAAAGAAAGAAAGAAAACACAGAAAAAAAACACTTTAATGGTGTAGGCAGGGGGGCAAGCCTCCCTGCACCCCCCCCCCACATCCCCCCTACTTAAATATACCAACTCCGAGACTGCACTTCATTGCAGAAAAGGGAAATTCTCCCTATCTGCACCATATGGTGCTGTTGAAAGTCTATCTTCGAGCACTCAAAATTTTGAACGCTTGGTCTCGACCATGTAACGTTCGAAATTTTGAGCGTTCGAAGATTTGACAGGTACCCTTCCACCCACTACTCAACAGTATTATCTCCTCCTCTGATCCATCCTTCACTTTTGGAGCCTTGGAATCTGATAGCTCAGAGAGTTCCGGAGTTGGATCTGAAGAGAATTACTTCAACTCTGACAGCATTCCTGACAAGTTTCACTTTCTTTGGATCAAAATGAGTCTCGGAGCTGAAGCATTGGCTTCTGATCAGTTGGGCTGGGATCTGCTCCGACGTTATCTGATCCATTCTTGCCCCTTGAAGCCTCAGCACGCTGTACAGGTTGGGTCCGGTTCTCTCCTCCAGGCACAGATCTGGTCGGAGTCATGATCAACCCATACTGGAAGCCTCTGTTCCAGTACGGATGGTCACAGCTTCTCTTGCTCTATCTGCCTTCAAGGTTGTGGAAAGGACATTTTCTCTTTCTAGAGATCAGGTTTCTCATCCTTTGGCTGTATCTTCTATTCTTTCTTCAGCTCTGAGTCCACCAGGCCTGTGGACAGCCAGATGTTCATCGTGTTTCACTGTTGCAGTCATTACATTTGGGTTATCCTGCTGGTAGGCTACCCGCAGTCGGCCTGAATTCCAAAGTCTTGGTCCGGCATCGGTTGCTGTCGCCTCTTACCTGACGTCAGTGCGCCAGGGGTATAAAAGATGCAGCAGACGCCATTTTCTTCCATCTTTCTTGCCGCGCGGTGCCCAAAGCAAAAGCAGTTCGCAAGTGCCGGTCGGCCGACTCCTGAGATTTTCATAATCTAATTTCAGATCCGAAGTCTTCATTAAAGCTAAGTACCCCATTGGGGAAACTTTTTTCTTGCTTCAGACTGATGTCAGAAAAAGTTAACAATTGTATTTCTTGTGGGAAGCAAATACCTCATAAGGATTTTCATTCTTACTGTATTCCTTGCCTAGGCCCTGACCACGACGTTGCTAGCTGTCAGTTTTGTGCTAGATTTAACCAACGCACTATAAAGCGTCGGTACAATTTTGCCTTTCATTACTTTGGCCGTGATTTAATTATATAATGCCGTTGGAACAGCCGACAACCGGAGTTTATAAAAAGCACAAGGAAAAGGACAGGCATCAGAGGTCCAAAACCGACGAGGCCTCCGCTAGGCCAGTTGCCGGTTCTCATTGAGGCACTTTTGCAGCCCCTGATGCCCACTACCTCAGAGCCACAGGCCGCTTCCGACTCCCACGTGGAGCCAACTAGGCCTCTGGAAACTCAAGGTATTGGACACTCGGAAACTATTCCCTCAGATGGGTCCAGAGCTGCTGAGCAGGCATCGGCTTCTGAGGGTGTTTTCAGACCTACACAGTTGTATGTAAAGCCAAACTCAGCTTCAAAAACAGACTAAAGCATCTCTAAAGACAAAGAAACAAGTACAGCATTCTCCTGGACAGACTTCCATGCCTAAAAAACAGATGCTTAAAATAGCCAAAGACCTAATTACTTTGATCAGGGGTTCCCATCCCCCTCCTGATAAGAGGCCTAGGCAAGAGACAGAATATGAATCTTCAGATCAGGTTTACATTTCCTCTGACTCCTCTTCTGAACAGGGATACTCTTTCTCCCTATGAGGATTCTGATGCTGAAGAATCTATCCCTTCAGCCTCTCCTCCTGAGGATTATTCTTTTGGGGAAACCCTGCATACTATGAGGGAGCACTTTCACTGAGAGAGCCAAGATTACCCAGAATCTAAGAAAAGGCTCAGAGACTTTCTTTTACTACCTCAGCACAGACCTCTTGCTATTCCACCTGTTCTAGACATTGTAGATGTATTTTCAGAGTCCAGCCTGTCTCCTGACTCTTTACCCCCTGCACCTGTTAAGCCAGACAGATACTACAGGGTTCCGGATTCTCATAAATTTCTATATAAAAATCCTGCTGCTGACCCAGAAACTATGTCTCAGGGTCCCAAAGGGGTCAAGGCTTCCACTGCAAAAAAACATGTCCCCTCTGATAGGGATTCAAGGGCACTGGACAGATGGGGGAACAAGGTTTACACTTCTGCTACCTTGGCTGTAAGGGCTATAAATTGTCAGTTTCATATGCTTAAATATCAGCAATACTTAATGCCACTGCTAAAACAGAAAATGTTGACAAATTCTGAATGTCCAGAATACAAGGAAATGCAGGATTTATTGCATTCAGTTGAACAAGTAGGAAAGCATACTTTGCAATGTGGTTTTGATTCACTGGAGGCCTCTTGCAGGGCCACTGTCATGGGTTCTGTCATTAGGAGGCATGCTTGGTTAAAGGAACAGAATCTGCCAGATCATGTTAAAGCAAAATTATTGGATACTCATTTACAGCAAGATACTTTGTTTGGTGTTAAGGCAGAAGAGATGTTGAAGAAAATGGAGGATAAAGCGAAATCTATGCAGACAGTTAAGGATTTCTTACAGGTACAGCCACCCAGATTTAGCAGGAACTGGCCTTCAAAGAATTGGTCCTTTCCAGTGTCGGACAGGTCACAAAGAGGCAGATACAGACGCCCAAGAGGCAGATCCCAGCCCCAAGGCTCATACAGGCCTAAACAATGGGGTGCTTCTACCTCCAAAAGTGGAGAAGACAAATCACAGCCATATAGGAAACAGTCCCAATGACTTTCCACTACCAATACCAAGCGCTTATCTTTTGGCAGCCCCCTTAGGGGGAAAATTAGCACTTTTTTCACAAAATTGGCACATGACCACCCAGGACAAATGGGTCTTGAATATAGTGTCTCAGGGCTACAGGTTCCACTTTCACACCCTGCCAATGGCAAAAGGTATGCCAGACCTGCCACACAGTCAGTGGACAGAGACACAAAAACAAGTTTCATCCCTCATGGACATGAGGGCCATTCAGCGAGTACCACAGCAAGAGTAGGGACAAGGATTTTACTCAAGGATTTTCCTGGTACCCAGAAAGGACAAAGCCTGGAGACCAATACTGGACCTGTCAATTCTAAACACTTTTCTGGACGTTCCAAAATTCAAATTTTGACTCTGCAGCAGCTTCTGCCCATGCTGGGCAAGAAGGCTTGGCTTGTAACTTTGGACCTAAAAGAGGCATACCTGCATGTCCCAATCAGACAGTCTTGCAGAAGATACCTCAGATTCATAGCTGGCTCAATGCACTACCAATTCTCTGCACTGCCCTTTGGCATATCTACTGCGCCCAGGGTCTTCACAAAATGCCTGGCACCAGTAATTGCTTTTTGCAGACAAAGAGGAATTCAAATATATCCTTACTTGGACGACTGCCTTATTCAAGCAGAGAACAAAGACATTCTACTAAAGCATCTGACGTTTGTAAAAAGATTACTAATTTGCCTAGGGTACACAGTAAACGAAAAGAAATCAAAAGTAGTACCCTCTCAAGAGAGAATATTCCTGGGTGCAAGCTTAAATACAACTGCCCAGACGGCTTATCTCACGTCAGACAAACAAAGGCAACTGACTTCTTCGAAATGTTAGCAACAAAGACCCAATTATCTACAAGAAAAATTCTGCAGGCTTTGGGTTTCATGGCATCCTGCAATCTGCTAATTCCATATGCAAGACTGCATATGAGGAAACTATAGTGGTATCTAAAAAGTGTTTGGACTCAACATTGCCACAGCCTGGAAACAATTACTGTCATTCCCTGCTTGCAACAGGAGTTTCAATGGTGGGCACAAGCCTGTCACCACAACAAGGGACAGCCATTCACTTTACCCACAACCAGGCAGGCACTAACAGATGCATCAGATTATGCTTGGGGGGCCCACATGGCAGGAAAATGTATTCAGGGCACATGGCCTGTAAGCCAAATGCATCTTTATATCAATCAAAAAGAGATGCTAGCTATTAAGAATGCCCTGACGGCCTTCAAGGATCTACTTCATCTAGGACAACTGCTGAAAAAGGTGGACAATACTACAGTCATGTGGTACATAAACAAGCAGAGAGGCACACATTCCTACACCCTCTGCAGACAAGCCATGACTTTGTGGAACACAGCATTGACTTGTCAAGTACACCTGCAAGCACAATTCCTGCCAGGAAAGACAAATACTCTGGCAGAAGAACTAAGCAGAAACCTCATGGATCCTCACGAGTGGAAATTAGATCCACAAATCTTCAGCATAATAACAAGGAAATGGGGATGTCCAGACATAGATCTATTTGCTTCCCCTCACAACTGCCAACTACAGAGATTCTGCACAAGGACTTATCCCAAGCAAGCATGGAAAGTGGATGCTCTATCATTCAGCTGGAAAACCCTTACAGTATATGCCTTTCCTCAACTGCCTCTCCTCCCCAAGGTACTCCTAGAGGTCAGACAAGAGAAGCCAAAAATTATACTGATTGCCCCAGACTGGCCACGCCAGTACTGGTACCCAATCCTAAAGAGCTTGTCTCAAGACTCAGCCTGGACATTACCTCAAATTCCTCATTTACTGACCCAACAAAACAATCAGATCTGGCTGCATGGCGGATAATGTAACCATCAAGAACACACCTCTCTCTAAAGCAGTTATGGATGTTATTTTGGAGGCCAGGAGGCCCAGCACCAGAAAATCTTGTGCAGAAAAATGGAAGAGATTCTGTGCTTGGAACCAGGCACAAGGAATTGACACGCTTGTACCAAATATTCCTCAGATTTTACAATACCTAACTGAGATGCTGGACAAAGGCCTATCCTTTTCATTAATTAAGATCCATGCCTCTGCCATTTCAGCTCATTACAATACGGACCCACCTATTTTTTCACACCCACTGCTAAGGCAGTACCTCAGAGGAGCCAAAAACATAAGACCTCCAAGGAGAGCGTCATTACCTGCATGGGACCTCAATTTTGTCTTGGAAAAACTCACACTGCCTCCTTTTGAGCCAGCCAATACAGCGGAGATAAAATTCTTATCATGGAAAACAGCTCTTCTCCTTGCAATAACTTCAGCAAGAAGAGTCTCAGAGTTACAGGCACTAATGGCGGTGGAACCTTTTGTAATTTTCCATCCGGACAGGGTTTCTCTGAGGACAAACCCAACATTTATGCCTAAGGTAGTGTCCAGTGTGGCTCTTAACCAAACCATTAATTTGCCTACCTTTTATCCAAACCCACAGAATAAGGGGGAGAGACTTCTGTATTCTTTGGACATACACAGGCAGCTACGCTTCTACTTGGACAAAACTAAAGCTTTCAGAAAGACTGAGCAACTCTTAGTGGCATATGCTGCAGGAACACAAGGAAAAGCTATCTCAAAGCAGACTATTTCAAAATGGATAGGCCACTGCATTCGTTTCTGTTATTCACAACATGGCAAGTCAGTGCCTAAGGGCATTAGGCCACATTCAACTAGAGCAGCAGCCACTTCAGCAGCCTTCTTCAGAGGAGTACCAACCAAGGACATTTTGGAGGCTGCAACTTGGACTTCAGTGCACACTTTTACAAAGCACTACCACTTACCTCTTTACTATAAATCCCGAGCAGGCTTTGCCACTGCAGTTCTGCAGAGCCTCATAGCCTCTCCTAATTCTATTTAGGCTCAGCCACCCTACCTCAGCTTTGGGATTCAACCCAAGTGTAATGATTGCAACAGTGAAGCACGATGAACTTAGTACAGTTGTGTACCTACCGTAAATGTAGATGTTCAAGTGTATTCACTGTTGCAGTCCAGGTTACCTCCCACCTTCCCCCTTTCATTGCTGGGACTTATCTGTACTTCTCTTTTCTATACAACCTATGTGGTGTATTTGCTTGTAGATGAAGGTAATGTTTATGTTACTGCATGCATTTTTATTGGCATAAGTTTTAGCCTACCCTTTTGGGGGCACCTGACATATGGGGCAAGAAAAACTGAAGAAAATGGCGTTGGCTGCATCTTTTATACCCCTGGCGCACTGACGTCAGTGAAGAGGCGACAGCAACCGATGCCGGACCAAGACTTTGGAATTCAGGCCGACTGCGGGTAGCCTGCCAGCAGGATAACCCAAGTGTAATGACTGCAACAGTGAATACACTCGAACATCTACATTTATGGTAGGTACACAACTGTACTTTCCACCTAGCTTCCAGTCAGTCCCCATAGAGGAACTCCCCTTTTGTACTGATTCCTCCCCTGAACATCTCCCTGAGGAGATCCATTGAAAAGAGATCCATGAGTAAAACAGACTGCCGTTACATTTTTTGATTGTAAAGTTGTGAATTTTTCTATAATTGGAGCTTTTCTCCTCGGGTCTCCACTGAAAATGGGCCACAAGCCCAGTTGAACTGACCCGGTTAACAAATGTCAATAAATAAAAAATAGAGGACGTGCAAGAGGAGGCACATAGATTCATCACTGGAATCTCTCACTGAAGATACTGATTTTGGGGAAGGGTCCCCTCAGATCACCACCTGATGATGTCTTTTGAGACATTAGAGATCCTTGGACAAAAAGGTGGTTGGTCTTCCGATAATCCTTCTCCAGAGAAATCAGTATTTTTGGAGGCTTTTGGTTCTGCCCTATCTATATCTTGGGTGACGGTCCAGTCCATTCTGCCATTTCTTGCAAAGGATGATTGGATATGCTCTGTAGATCTTCAGGAAGCATAGTATCACATCAAAATAAACAGGCACTCCCAAAGACATTTATGCTTTCAGCTAGGAGCCAGTCATTACCAATTCAGAGCCCTGCCCTTTGGACTCACTACACCCCCCCCCCAGGGTGTTCACCAAATGTATGGCAATAATGGCAGCTCACTTAAGACTAAAAGTATTCCAAGTGTTTCCTTTCCTAGATAACTGGTCCTAACCATCTCCCTATGCATCTCCTTCAACAATCCAGGGACTATTTGCTCCAGATTTGTCACTTACTGGGAAAAACAATCAATTATGCTATATCAAATCTGACACCAGTACAGAGCCTGGAGTTTATTGGCACACATCTGAATTTGACCATGCAAATTGCACCTTTACCATCTTATCGCATAGACACACACAGATCTTAGGTTCATCAAATTTTATCCCATCTGTCTCCTCCAGACAGATTCATTCTTCTAGCGTTGGGGTCTGTCAGCAGCAATAGTCCTACTTCCTTTAGTACATTACTGTGTGCATGTTTTTCAGTGGACTCTATCTGTTCAATGGTCTATTCTTCAACAATCCCTATTTTTTTTTTTTTTTTACAGTTATGCTTACACCGATTTGCAAACGCCACATCTAGTGGTGGATCCAGTCAGACAGCATCCATCCAGGCCGACCCTTTGTTTTACTGCCTCCAGTGGCCACATGACTACAGACACCTACCATTTGGGGGTGGGGGTGCATTATTTGGGAATGATGGTCCAAGTCACGTGGTTCCCCCCAAAAGACTAATTCGAATGTCAGTGCCCTGGAGATAACTGTCCTATTAGCATAGCAGACATTTCAAGATGCTCTTCCTCTAGGGACTGTTGCATTTCAGACCAACATGTCTGTAGTCTGGTACATCAACAAACAAGGGAAACCTGGTCTTGCCCCCTCTGCTGAGAGACTGAGAGTGTGGCAATGGGTAGTCTCCACTGACTACTTTCTAGTTGCAACGCACATTCCAGGGAAAGCCAACATACTAACAGACAAACACATCCAGTCTGTTTGGATGCCTCACAAGTGGTCTGCCAAACAATCAGTGGTGAAGAAAAGTTTCTGTATTGGGACCAACCTTGCTGCGACCTCTGTGCTTCCCCGCAGCAAGTTCAGCAGATATTTTGCCCTAATCTCTCCTTAGGGGAAGTCACCAAGAGATGCTCTAGTCCATGTTTGGCCATCTGTTCTCTTACGCTTATCCCTCACTTCCCTTGATCCCCAAATTACTACAGAAAGCAATCCAGTTGAAGAGCTCAGTTATTCTCATTGCCCCCCTACTGGCCTCCACAGGTGTGGTTCCACTTCCTTTGCTCTCTTCTTTGCTGTCCTCCCTGGATACTGGACCCAACTCCAGATCTCCTATCACAACCCTCAAGGATTAGTCATCCCAATGTCCCAGCCCTCAAACTAACCACAATGTTTCTCCAGTTCCAGTAATAGCCAGGCAGCCCAGGCTTATTCCCCTGTATGTACCATTCTATTATCACAAAAATACTCCACCAAGAAGGTTTACAAGAGCAAAATGGAAAAGATTTTTCTTTTGAGCATGGAGAAATAATGTTGATCGGCCCTGGTCTCTGCTGTTCTTGATTTTCTGGATGCTATTTTCAAAGAAGGAGCCTAATTTTTCTGCAATTAAATTACAATTGGCAGCCATTTCAATTTTTCATATCGAAGATAAAAATTATTCTTTGGCTTCTTCCAAGTTATGTAAAGCTTTCCTGAAGGGGACTTTTCTTTTATGACCCCCAATAAATTATCCTTCACCTCCTTGGGATCTGACTGTGGTACTACAAAGTCCGACTCAAAAACCCTTTGAACCTGCTTCAAAAAATTATTTAAAATTTCTGTTGTGGAAAACAGCCTTTTTAGTAGAATCATTTCTGCCAAAATAATTTTTGAACTCCGGGCTGTTTCATCAAAAACACCCTACATTATTTTCCATAAAGATAGTAGAATTTTATGAATAAACCCTTCTCTTTTTTTTTAATACCTAAAATGGCATCTGAATCTAACATTAACCAATCCATTCATTTACCAGTTTTCTTTCCAAAATTTTCAAACAAAGGTGAATACATGCTACATCGCTGAGATGTGTACAGACAATTACATGTATATCTGCACAGAGTGAAGCAAATTAGAAAATTAGATCACCTATTTGCATCATTCTTGTCAGATCGACTGGGTTTTCCAGTTCCTGAAGTTACAATGGCTAAGTGAATTACTGATTGCATTTCTTGGACCTATTCTCAACAAGGTATTTCTCTACCAAGACTGCATAAACCCACTTAACAGCTCATCACATCTACAACATGGTCCAGTGCTCATGCCTTTGTTGCTTGTTACAAATTGCATCTGATATCCAGAAGCGCAGAGCTGCCTCTGGCCCTGCAGTTCTCCTTAATGTCCTTCATTGGGGGCCACCCAAGATCAGCATAGCTGGGGACTCTGTCCCAGTTGTTGAGGAAGAATGAAATGGACAGCATCAGATTTAAAAGTTATGTACTCACCAGAATTAAACATCTGTGTTGTCCATTTTCATTCTTCCTCAACCCCCCCCCACCCCCTTCCTATAATTTTGTAGAAGAACTTGTTGGATTGCTTATTGAAACTTACACCTTGTCCTATGGGGAGGATCAGCTTATCCCATTTACTGCTTGTCCCCTTCCCCGCCAAAATAAATTCCTTCTGCTCTTTATCTCCCGCAACCTCTCCTCTGGTTGATTAAAAAAATACTCCTGACCTGTATATATAACTAAAGGGACTAAAAAAAGTTTCACTGGTTGCGTTGCTATCCGTATCCTTACTCAAGAGCTTTCAGTTTCTCAGTTTTTGTATTTTTTAGTCCATTTCAGCATGCCTTTAGCTGCCGTAACAATCTTTATTAATCTATATGTCTAAATACTTGATCTTATGTTTCCATAAATATGGGTATTGCTTAACCATTTCAAGTTTGGGTACTTAGTTTACTGCTATAACCTTTGATTGGATGTTGTCTTTCATCTGATTCAACACTTGGGTTATCGAATCCTACAGGCTCCGGCCTTGGCACTTTACAAGAGCTTGAATCTAGTGCTGTGACTCCTCCCCTTCCCATAATTCTGTCGGATCCCCCAATTACCTCAGATCTCATTTGCTACTTGGTGAGGCAAGATGTACAGTTTAGGAGCTCTGATGTTCTTCAAAGATAAGTGCCTATATTGAACCTCTAATCCAATTTTTGGGTAATCCTATTTCCTTTTTTGTCTCTTCTTCCCTTAAAACAAAACAAAAAAACTTTTGTATATCTTGTACTTTTGTTTTTCTCATGGGTATTTATTGCCTTTTTATTGTAGGGTTTTCCCCTTTATCTAAATACAGATAGTGTCATTCTTTTTACAAATGTAATTGTGGTTACTTGTGATTACTGTTTACTGTCTTGTTTTTTGCTGCTTTGACTGTGCTTGACACGTCAGTTTTGGCAGTTACTGTTACTCTCTTTTTTCTATGTCAGACAATGCCACTGGATTTAGAAAATGCTTGGTCTACAGCCATAAAATCCTGCTGCAGGACCTGCACTTGTGCGTGTACTATTAGGTGTAGCATACCTGGATACAGATTGTGAGGTGTATACTTCCTTTGAGGCTTGAGCTTTGCAGGGTTATAGGGATAAGCTCATGCTAAAGGGCATTCTTTTTGCCTAAGCAGGGAGTTTAGCACTGCCTGCATCAAAAACATATTCTCCCACAGCCAAGAAGATGGACAAAGAGAAGAGTCCAGAGGAGAAAGAAATAGAGAAAAACATAAGTATAAAGAAAGAGAGAGATCAAGAAAGAAAATTAGATAAACCGAGAAAACAGTCACCAAATCCGCCGGATATATCCAACCCAGCTCTAAAATCACAGAATCATCATGTATCCGGAGCCTTCTCTTCCAATCATTGTCACCCTCATTACATTTTTCGCCAGAGCCTGGGAGTCCGAGACTACACTCGCCATTTCTACAAGACAACTGCTAATCTGAAGTAGTTAACTTTATTTGTCCATCAACCTATGGGTTATCGGATCCATATCGGATCCGAGCCGGCAGCTTCCAACAGCTAAGATCTGAGCTCCAAGCTCCTCCCCCTAACCCATAATCCCCTGCTATCCCTTCCTGACCCCAGATCTAGTTTGCCGCGGTTCTCTCAGCAGCTTGATCGAGCTTTCAGGCGTAGTGTTGTCGATTTTGTGAGAAATATCCTTTTTCTTGTCACTTTAAACAAATAGTTATTGTGTGTGTGTTAGCTTAGTTTCCCACTAGCATTAACGTGTTTTTTTTCTAGTGTCTAGTTACCTTTTTAGTGTGTGTGTGTGTCCCTCATGTATGCGTTAGGGTGTGTGTGTGTTTTGGGGCCTACCGAGTGTTTTCTTATAGGTATGGCTGAGGCACCCAAAACCTTCTTTTCAAAGTGTACCGAGTGTGGCCATAAGCTGTCCCCAGCGGATGGCCACACTCTGTGCATTTTATGCCTTGGTGTTGAACATCTCTCCTCCGGCTGCACTATTTGCGCAGCGTTCAACCCCAGGGCCCTCAAGGACCAGAGGTCGAAGCTGATTCTGGCGGGACTTCTGCCCCCGGACCCGGCTTCGTCCTCCTCGACCTGTCCTTTCTGAACCTGTCAGTAGCCAAAGAAAAGTTCTGGATGGTCACTCTTCAATCCATTCTCCCCCCTTTTGCAGGAGAACGACTGGATGTGCTCTGTAGACCTCAAGGATGCGTACTACCACATTTTGATGGACAGATGATCCAGGAGGTTTCTCCGCTTCCAGCTGGGAGCCAACGATTACCATTTCAGGGTCCTTCCCTTTGGTCTCACCACAGCCCCCAGGGTGTTCACCAAAGTGTTAACGGTCGTAGCAGCCCACCTGAGATTCCAGGGAATTCAGGTCTTTCCGTACCTGGACGACTGTCTCCTGACAGCCCCCATCAGGCATCTACTTTGCAGTGCCAGGGATTACTTTCTCCATCTAGCTCCCCGGCTGGGGGATTATGATAAACATCGAAAAATCTTCCCTTCTTCCAACTCAAATCCTAGATTTCATCGGTGCCAGATTGAACACCAACCAGCTTCTAGCCTTCTTGACTCGGGACCGGCTTTGAACTGTGAAACTCCATGTACTGGCCCTTCTTCAATCCCCTGCTCCCCCGGCTGAATTGGTCCTGAGGGCTCTGGGCTCGATGGCGGCAACCATCAACCTACTTCCCATGGCGCATTTGAACATGAGAGTTCTTCAATGGACCTTACAAGTCCAGGGGTCCTTGCTGCTACATCCCCTGAACTTCCCCGTTTCTCTCAGCAGGGTATGCAGGAAAGCCCTCTTATGGTGGCTCCAGTCCCTGGACCTCCAGAAGGGGCGCCCCTTCTCTGTCCCCCCTCCTCTAGCCACGGTGACCACGGATGCCTTTCGCCTTGGGTGGGGGGGGACACTGCTTGGGCAGGACCATCCAAGGCACGTGGAACCATTCGGAGACCTCATTGCATGTCAATGTCCTAGAGATGAGAGCAGTGCTTTTGGCGTTGCAAGCACTTCAAAGCCTTCTTCCCTTGGGGACAGTTGCGATCCAGACAGACAACATGTCGGTCGTCTGGTATATCAACAAACAAGGGGGAACCAGGTCCTATCCACTTTGTCGGGAGGCCATGAGAGAGTGGGAATGGGCTATGTCCACCAACCGCTTTCTCATAGCGACGCACATTCCGGGACGGTCCAACATTTTGGCAGACAGACTGAGTCGATCATCCCGTCACCGTACGAATGGTCTCTGAATCCGAAAGTAGCGAAGCAAATCTTCTCCAAATGGGGTCAACCTCGCTGCGATCTTTTCGCCTCTCCTTCGAACACAAAGTGCAGTGACTACTTCGCTCTAATTCCCCCACCCGGGGAATTCCCCAGGGACGCTCTAGTGCATGTTTGGTCACCCGGTCTACTTTATGCTTACCCTCCTCTGCCCCTGATGCTGAAGTTTCTACAGAAAGCCAGATGGTTGGGGCGCCGAATAATCCTCGTTGCCCCATTCTGGCCTCGTCAATCTTGGTTCCCATATCTATGGTCTCATCTAGTGAATCCCCCATGGATTCTAGATCCAATCCCGGATCTGATTTCTCACCCATCAGGCATGTCGACCCCGAATCTGGGCAACCTCAAGTTCACAGCTTGGTTGATCCAGTTCCAGTAATAGCTAGGATTCCCGGTATCTTGTCCCCTGTCAAGGCTATCCTAGTAGCTGCTCACAAGCCATCTACTAGAAGAATATATAATAGTAAATAGAACCGTTTTTCTATTTGGGCGGAGCATCAGAACCTAGATCCCTTTACAGCCCCATTGCCAGCAGTTCTAGACTTTTTGTCAGGTTTATTCGACCAAGGTGCTAGCTCTTCTACGGTCAAAGTCCAGTTGACCGCAATCTCTCATTATCATGTTGGCAGTGATCTAGACCCTTTGACTTCATCCAAATTATGTAAGACCTTCCTAAAAGGCACTTTCCTACTAAGACCCCCAGTAAAAGATGCAGTTCCTCCTTGGGATTTAACTCTTGTACCTCAGTCTCTAACAGCTCCACCTTTTGAGCCTGCGACTTCGGTGGATCTAAAATACTTATCTTGGAAGACTGCTGCCATACCCTTGGCCAGAAGGGTCTCGGAGATTCAAGCCCTTTGCGCCTAGCCACCGTATTTGGTCTTCCACAAGGATAGAGTCGCTCTCAGGACCAACCCCTCCTTTCTGCCCAAAATTGCATTGGAGTCTAATATCAACCAGTCTATTAATCTACCAGTCTTCTTCCCAAATTATCAGAACAAAGGTGAATACAAGTTGCATTCTCTAGATGTACATAGGCAGCTAAGATTCAGTTTGCACAGGACAGCTGATCACAGGAAATCAGACCAACTTTTTGTATCCTTTGCCAAGTCCTCTTTTGGAAAACCTGTATCAAAGGTCACATTGTCCAGATGCATTTCCCAATGTAGAGTTTGGGCCGGCCTACACCTCAAGGAGTCCATGCCCATTCTACCCGATCGATTTCTACCTCTGCGGCTTTTCGATCTAGGGTGTCTTTGGATGACATTTGTTCAGCAGCCACTTGGTCTTCATCTCATACATTTATAAATCACTACAAGTTGGATTTTGTTTCCAGAGGGAGAGCATCCTTTGACTCTGCAGTGCTCCGAAACATCCTTCCATGAGGACCTCCCAAGAATCAGGTAGCTGGGGACTCTGTCCCATAGGTTGATGGACAAATGAAGTTAACTACTTCAGATTTAGAAGTTATGTACTTACCATAATGTTCCATCTGAGTAGGTAAACTTCATTTGTCAGCAACCGTCCCTCCCTCCAGCCCCCTAACCTATATGGATGTTCTAAGGTCTCTTGCTGTCATGGCGGACTATGTCCTGGTTAGAGTAGGGAGGTGGTTCTTGGTATCGTATGGTTTATGGATAGGCAAACTCGATCTGAGGTCAGGAAGGGATACCAGGGGATTATGGGTTGGGGGAGGAGCTTGGAGCTCAGATCTTAGCTGTTGGAAGCTGCCGGCTCAGATCCGATAACCCATAGGTTGCTGACAAATGAAGTTTACCTACTCAGATGGAACGTTATGGTAAGTACATAACTTCTAATTCTCAGCCACCCTCAATGGCTTCATCTTTCATGTGTTTCCATTCACTGGGGAGTCTTTTGGAAGCTGATGTTGAGAGGAGGATGTGGAAGTTCCTACAGACACAGATTTCAACTTAGGGTCATCCTAGTGCTGACTCCTTCAGTGTGCCCCAGGCATTCCCTTCTGGTCCACCATTGATTTCTCCTGTACCAGTCTGGCTGTCTGATCCAGGTATGCATGGTATTGCACTTCCATTGGTTTCCTTCAATGTATCGACTCCAACTCTGTCAGATCAGGATGAGTCTCAAAGCCGAAGCACTGGAGCCAAGGGTTGGGATCAACTCTGAAGTTTTCTGATCCATCACTTTCCTTTGGCACATGACAGCTCTGTACAGTTTTCATCCACAGAGCTGGGGCAGCTTGGTGCCCCAGCAGATCAAGTGGCTGCTCCTTAGTTGCTAATTTCATCTTCATCCTTCATGCTATTCGAGAAGGTTCTCTGCAAGTCAAGAGTAAAGGTGTCCATACCACTCTCTGCCCCATCCCAACCTTCGGTGGATCCTGTCTGTGTACCGGCTTATCCTGATTGACAGGGATAGTCAACCTCCTTCCACCTCAGGGGTTCTTGCCAAGTGAGTTCCACCTCTGATTGTAAACCACATGAGGGGGTTGCGAGGAAATGGTCTTTTAATACAAGACATTTAGACTCTTCACCCGAGTCAGTCACTGAAGACACATTCTTCAGTAAAGGAGGTGGGTTCCCCATGATCCTCTTTAGATGAATCAGAGAGGGCTGGTCCTCCAGTGTTCCCTCTCTGGAGGAGTGTGTTCCTCAAGGCAATCGGGGCTGGTTCTTCTACCTCCTGGGTGGTTCTGCATGCTGAAGAACTAATGGACCTAATTTCTAAATGGCATCTAAGGAACCTAATGTGTTGGAGTCATTTCCACAAAACCAAGATAAAATCTTGGTAGTCCCCTAGGACCAGACACTACTGGAGCTATGGTCCCCCATTGGAGGATGTGGTTGTTGTGGCAGCCTGTAGGAAGGAGCTCTCTAAAAAGAGCATGTCTGTCATTCCCCTTAATAGAGAATCTAGGGCTTTGGACAGATTTAGGAAACAGTTGTATGCTTCAGCAACTTTTGCACTATGATCTTATGACACATTTCCAGAGGGACTTTGTAGATCAATGCGTGTGTATATATTTTTAAGACACTATCCAAGGGGGTTGCACAAGTGTATAAATACTGAGCATGTGCAAGCCTGACTGCCATTTTATAGCTAGTTGTTGAGGTGTAAGCATGTATGCATGTAAGCTGTGTTTGATAACTAGTTTGTTCATATTTAATGATGCTGTTATAGATCCTGATGAGTTTGTATGTATTAAAGCATCTGAGCAAAACCCCATGCCTTCTTGTATGTATTAGAGATGAATGAGGGTCAGACTTGTCAAAGTAACTGACAAAAGTCACTGTCTGGTAACTTTACTGGACATCCAAAAGTCAGTGGAGTACCATTTGATAGCAGATCTCTCCATGCATCTATGTTGCTGTCTGTCTGGCACCATGCCAGGATGTGCCTATGCACTTTTGCTTAAGGCTTCAAGACATCCTCCATTGATGCACCTTTGACAGTTTGACTGTCTTAGGACCCAAGGTTAAAGAAACACTTATCAGGAGTGATCAGGAAGGCAAAGCCCCGTTTGCAGTCAGAATATGCTTTTCCGCTCCTTAGAGGACCTTCTTTCGAAACTAGAAAAGGGGGAGGGAGCTTTGATTTTGAAAATCCCAATGTCTTGGCCAGGATGCTTATGTGGGCAAGACCTCCCCAGAGCAGAGAGAAAATAACTTTAATGGGTATTGCCCTAGAGGCAGGAGCTGACTGCAGAATCAGGGGTTTCTTTATCCATTCACAGAGAAACCCTACCATAGCTCCTGAACAGTTACCAGACTGCCACACCCTGGAGGCAGTCAGGGTACAACTGTTTCGCCACCAGCAAAACTGGCATGCCATCAGTCAAGATTCCTGAGTGCTAAGGATCATAACCAGAGGCCTCATTATTTACTTTGTTTCCCCTCCTCCGAAAAAGAAGAAAATTTCCATTGAAACAAGGGACCTAAGCCACTTCAGTCCATTTGAGAAATAGACAAAATCCCAGATGATCATGGTACTGTTTATTCTACCTCTTCTGTGGAAGGACAGCTGGATGTGTTCCATAGATCTCCAGGATGTGCACGATCATATCACGATAGCAGTTCACACCACTGTCTTTCGATGTCACCACAACCCTAGGGAGTTCAACAAATGCATGGCAGTGGTAGTAGTGTATCACTGGCTGCAAGGGTTCTGGGTGTTCCCATATTTGGATGATTGGCTCCTTACTGCACCAACCAAGGATCTACTTGCTCAATGCAGGGACGACTTGCTCCATCTAGCTTCACAGTTCGGAATCAGTATCAATCTTGCTAAGAGTCAGCTGACACCAGTGTAGTTGATAGTTTATTGGATGACACCTGGACACGAATACTTAAATAGCCGGGCTTTCACAATGCAGGATTTTTACCTTGCATCAAATTGCTTCAGAGGTCCTTCATCATCCCCATAGGTTCATAGGAGGGTACTAGGCTATTGGCCCTAGGGCCTATATAAGCCTAGCCAAAAATGTACCCTGGCTTTTGCCACCCAAGAACATTATTTTCCTGTGCCCCTGTCGAGCAGAGCCACAGAAGTGATTCCCCCGGGGTGAATTTTCTATATCCCATCCAATCATCAAGATTTTTCTTGAAGAGTGTTAATGAGGACCTCTGTTTGACATAGGTAGTCTGTTCGAGTATGGGAAGTCTCTGGGACAGGAATCCATCCCTCCCAACATGTTCTGTTTATTGTGGTGACAAGGTTTAGGTCCCTAGAGCTTGTAGCTCGGAGGGATTGGGATTTCTTTAAGTGGAGCATGTCCAACAGCTCTGGATTTGACATAGCTTTGTATGTTAGGCAGAGATTGCCTCTGAGTAGGCGATATGCGACGGAATAAAGCTGAAGTTTTTTTGGATGGTCTGCGTAGGGCATCTGTTTGAGGCCAGTAATCCTCTTTGTGAGGTATTTCTGTGGCCCTTCCAGTTGTTGTAGATGTCTTGTTAGGTACATACCAAAAGGAGCATTGTACTCTATAATGGGTCTAATGAGTGATGAGTAGAGGGGAACAATGACCTCTTTTTTTCTGGATGAGAAACCTTTTATGATGAGGTGAGCCACGTAGAAGGATTTCCTGACCGCTGTGGCGATGTGATTATCAAAGGAGTGACTACTGTCCACCTGTGTCCCAAGGTCTCATCACATTTTCAGCGTTGAGTAGACTACCAGCTATGTGTTAATTCATGGGTACACAGTTTTTACCAAAGGGGATGACAGTACACTTTTTGGCATTGAGCTTCAGGCCATGGCTTTTGACACCAGGCATCTGTCTCAGTGAGGCCCTTTTGTAGTATGTCCACATCGTTAGGAGTTTCGATTATGGCTCCTAGTTTGCAGTCATCTGCAAACTTTGTTAGCCAAAGACCTTCTGTGTTTGGTACCTACTTCTCTGAAGTACAGGCTAACAGGAGAAGGACCCAGGACTGAACCCTGTGGTACTCCTTGTCACTGGTCTGAAGTCGGATTTGGAGTCTGCTACTTTCACAGTGTGGGTTCTGTCCGTGAGCCAGTTGGCAACCCATCTTGTGACACAGGGAATTTATACCTAGTTTAGTGAGCTTATCTATAATTCCATAATGGGGAATGGTGTTGAAAGCCTTGGCGAGATCGAGATAAGCTGTGTGAACCACCTTACCCTCATCTATGGCTTTGGTGACTGCTTCAAAAAAGTCAATCAGGTTTAGGAGACATGATCTGCCTTTTACAAATCCGAACTGGGTAGGGTCCAGAGTTTGGAGATTACCAATGTCTTTGAGTTCCATGATGATACGTTCCTTGGCCTTGCAGACCAGGCTAAACAAGCTAATAGGGTGGTAGTTCCCGGGGTCCGTCGTGGCTCCCCCTTTGTGAAGTGGGATAACTGTCGCGGTGTGCCATTCAGTGGGCACAAAGCCTGAGGTGAGGCTATGACTGAACATGGTACTTGGGTAGGGTGCCAGTTCATTCTGTAGTTTGTGTAGAACGCAGCCTGGGATATTGTCAGGTCCCATGGATGCTGTGTTCTTGGCTTTGGAGAGTTTTTTTTTTTTTTTTAACCTGTGCAGCCGTGATTACAGGAACTTTGCATTCTTCCGGTATAGAGATGGGCCCTCTAGGGGGTGAGAGGGGGCTAAAGTTAGCACTGAATGTATCTGCCAGGATGTTGGCAGTATCAGTTGGTTCTGTATATTTAATGCCATTGTGCTGTAACTCAGAGCAGATCTGAGTGTTGCCTTTGAGATTCTTGACATAGCTATAGAATGCTTTGTGGATGTTCGTAGTGTTACCCTGCTGCAGTCATCACACTTGGGTTATCCTGCCGTCAGGCGGTCCCACAGTCTGCCCATATTCCAAAGTCTTGGTCCGGCGTTGGTTGCTGTCACTTCTTCCCTGACGTCATTGCGCCAGGGGTATATGAGAGGCATCCAACGCCATTTTCTTCAGTCTTTCTTGCCGCGCAGTGCTCGAAGCAGAAGCAGTTCGCAAGTGCCGGTCGGCCGACACCTGAGATTTTCAAATAGAGTTTCAGTCCAAAGTCTTCAAAGCTAAGTACCCCATTGGGGAACCTTTTCTTGTCTCAGTCCGATGTCAGAAAAAGTTAACAATTGCATTTCTTGTGGGAAGCAAATACCTCATAAGGGCTTTCATTCTTTCTGTATACCTTGCCTAGGCCCAGACCATGATGTCACTGGTTGTCGGTTTTGTGCTAGGTTCAATAAGCGAACTATAAAGCGACGCTTTGATTTTGCACGACACTACTTTGGTAGGAAATTTAATTACACTATGCCGTCGGAGCAACCGACTACCGACGTGCATAAAAAACGCAAAGATAAAGAAAGGCAGCCTAGATCCAAGCCAGAGGCCCCTGCTGGGCCGGTCGTTGGTTCTCCAGTTTTCAGTGAGGCGCCTACGCAGCCCCTGGCTACCGCTGAATTGGATCCCCAGACCGCTTCGGATTCTCCAGCAGAGTTCTAGGCCGACGCAGCCATTTTCTTTAGGCCCTACCGACGACATTGCAGAAGGAGATGCTGGTGCTGTAGAAACACCTTCGGTTTCTGAAGGTGTCTTCAGATAGACTACTCTCACCATAAAATCTTATGCTAAGCTTAAGACTCCTCTAAAACCAAAAAAGACTACACTTCAGTCTCCAGGTCAAGGCCCTATGCCTAAGAAACAGATGCTTAAAATGGCTGAAGATTTGATTTCTTTGATCAGGGGTTCCCAACCCACCCCCCGACAAGAGGAGGATTATGCCTCCTCTGATCAAGTGTCTGTTTCCTCAGGCTCCTCTGAGGAACAGGATTACTCCTTTCCCCTTATGAAGATTCTGATGCTGAAGACTCCATTCCCTCAGCTTCTCCCCCTGAAGATTATTCCTTTGGGGAAACCTTACATACCATGAGGGAACATTTCTACTGGGAAGGTCAGGACTACTCCCACTCAAAGAAAAGGCTCAGAGAGTTTCTTTTACTCCCCCAGCACAGACCACTTGCTATCCCCCCAGTTTTAGACATTGTGGATGATGTTTTCTTAGAATCTAGAATTCTCTGCCTCCTGCTCCAGCCAAACCAGATAGATACTATAGAGTGCCTGACTCTCACAAATTCCTATACAAAAGCCCTGTTGCTGATCCAGAGACAATCTCTCAGGGTCCCAAAGGGGCTAAGGCTTCTATGGCTAAAAATCCTGTACCCTCTGAGAGGGACTCCAGAGCACTAGATAGGTGGGGGAAGAAGGTTTACACCTCAACTACTCTAGCTATGAGAGCACTAAATTGTCACTTTCACATGCTTAAATACCAGCAATTCCTAATGTCTCAAATAAAACAAAAGATGGGCACGCACCCTCAACAGTCTGAATTCAAGGAAATGCAGGATCTGTTGCATGCAGCTGAACAGGTGGGCAAACATACTTTACAATGTGGTTTTGATGCCTTGGAAGCTTCCTCTAGAGCAGCTCTTACTGGGTCTGTTATACGTAGGCATGCTTGGTTAAAGGAACAATCTCTGCCTGATCATGTTAAAGCAAAGTTACTAGATGCACCCTTACAGCAGGATGTCTTATTTGGGGTTAAAGCAGAGGAGGTTTTAAAGAAAATGGAGGATCAGGCAAAATCTATGCAGACTGTCAAAGATTTCTTACAGGTACAGCCCCCACGCTTCAGCAGAAATTGGCCAACAAAAAATTGGTCCTTTCCAGCTTCTGACAGACCACAGAGGGGTAAATACAGGCGCCCAAGGGGCAGAGGACAAGCACAAATCCATTACAAACCTCGCCAATGGGGCACTGCAACACAGAAGGGAGGAGAAGACGGGTCCCAAACTACTAGAAGGCAAACACAATGACTTAAACCTCAAACTGCCAAGCAAAACTCTCTTGGCAGCTCCCTTGGGAGGAAAATTAGCACTTTCTGCAGACAACTGGCACATCGTCACAAAGGACAAATGGGTGCTAGACATTATCTCACAAGGATACAGATTCCATTTCCACACCTTGCCAAGTGTAAAAGGAATGCCAAACCTGCCACAAAAGCAATGGGCAGAGGCACAAAAACAAATTACAGCTCTCATGTACATGAGCCATTCAACTGGTACCTACACAGGAGCAAGGCCAAGGATTTTACTTGAGGCTCTTTCTAGTCCCCAGATAGGACAATGCTTGGAGACCCATTCTGGACCTTTCAGTTTTAAACACCTCCTTGCAAGTACCCAAATTCAAGATGCTAACACTACAGCAGCTTCTTCCCATGTTGGGCAAGAAAGCTTGGCTAGTAACGTTGGACCTCAAGGAGGCATACCTGCATGTCCCTATCAGACAAAACTGCAGAAGATACCTCCATTTCATTGCAGGTTCAACCCATTACCAATTCTCTGCACTGCCCTTTGGCTTATCTACTGCGCCCAGGGTCTTCACAAAATGCCTGGCACCAGTAATTGCATACTGCAGACAAAGAGGAATTCAAATATACCCATACCTGGACGACTGCCTCATCCAAGCAGAAAGCAAGGACATTCTCTTACAACACCTGGCTTTTGTAAAACATCTTCTAAGTTGCCTAGGGTACACAGTAAACGAAAAGAAATCAAAACTAGTGCCCTCACAAAATGACATTCCTGGGTGCCAGCTTGAAAACAACGGCCCAGATGGCTTATCTGATGCCAGACAAACAACTACAATTAACTCAATACTTAAGAACAATGGCAACAAAGACCCAACTCCCTGCAAGAAAAATTCTGCAGGCCTTGGGCTTCATGGCATCTTGCATACTACTAATACCATTTGCAAAACTGCATATGAGGAAATTGCAATGGTACCTAAAAAGTGTATGGACTCAACACAGCCACAGCTTGGAAACGATGATACCTCTTATTCCCTGCCTTCAACAGGAGTTTCTATGGTGGTCACAGGCATGTCACTTCAACAAGGGTCAGCCTTTCACCTTACCCCCAGCCAGGCATACTATGACAACAGATGCATCGGACTATGCCTGGGGGATACAAATGGCAGGACAGTGCATTCAAGGCATATGGACTGCAGATCAAAGGAATCTGCACATCAATCAAAAAGAAATGCTAGCTATACAAAATGCTCTGACAGCCTTCAAGGACCTCTTACATCCAGGACAGCTTATCATAAGGACAGACAACACCACAGTAATGTGGTACATAAACATGCAAGGGGGTACACACTCCTACCCTCTATGCAGGCAAGCAATGACCTTGTGGAACACAGCACTGGCTTACCAAGTTCAATTACAAGCTCAATTCCTGCCAGGAAAAAAGAACACATTGGCAGACTACCTAAGCAGAAACATCATGGATCCCCACGAGTGGAAACTGGATCCACAAGTATTTGCAATAACTCAAAAATTGGGGCTCCCAGACATAGACCTGTTTGCCAGCCCCCAAAACTATCAACTAACAAAATTTTGCACAAGGACTTTTCACCATCAAGCTTGGAAAATGGATGCACTCTCATTCAGTTGGAAAATGCTGACAATATATGCCTTTCCTCCATTACCCCTTCTCACAAAGGTGCTGCTGAAAGTCAGGATGGAGAGACCCTGAATGATACTCATTGCCCCAGAATGGCCACACCAGCACTGGTATCCACTATTAAGGAATATGGCCCAGGGCCCACCATGAATTCTACCACAAATTACCCATCTGTTCACACAGCAAGACAATCAGATTCTACACAGCCAGCTCAAAACCTTAAACTTGGTTGCATGGCAGATCACCTAAGCAACCAGCCAGCTCCTCTCTCACAAGCTGTTATGGATGTTATTCTGGAGGCCAGGAGTCCCAGCACCAGGAAAGCCTACTCAGACAAATGGAAAAGGTTTTGCGCCTGGAACCATGCTAAAGGCCAAAATACCCTTCAGCCTGACATACTTCAGATGCTGCAATATTTAACTGAGATGTTACACAAAGGGCTTTCTTTTTCATCTATTAAAATCCACGCCTCAGCTATTTCAGCTCACTACAACATGGATCCTCCCTTATTTTCACAGCCACTCCTAAGGCAGTTTCTCAGAGGGGCCAAAAACATTAGGCCTCCCAGGAGAGCACCAACACCTACTTGGGACCTCAACTTTGTTCTGGAAAAACTTACGCTACCTCCTTTTGAGCCAGCTTTCTCAGCTGACTTAAAGTTTATGTCATGGAAGACTGCCCTGCTGCTAGCAATTACTTCAGCGAGAAGAGTTTCAGAGCTTCAGGCACTAATGGCAGTAGAGCCTTTCCTCATTTTTCATCAAGACAGAGTTTCTCTAAGAACTAACCCCTCCTTTATGCCTAAGGTGTTATCCAGTGTGGCTCTAAATCAAACCATCCATTTACCCACCTTCTTTCCAAATCCACAGAACAAAGGAGAAAGACTCCTACATTCCTTGGACATTCACAGGCAGCTACGTTACTACTTGGATAAAACTAAGGTTTTCAGAAAATCTGACCAGCTTTTTGTATCCTATGCTACAGCATCACAAGGAAAGGCTATCTCAAAACAGACCATTTCCAAATGGATAGGACATTGCATACGTTTTTGCTACACCCACCATGGAAAACCAGTTCCTGCTAGCATAAGGCCCCACTCTACCAGGGCAGCAGCTACATCTACAGCCTTCCTCAGAGGGGTGCCAACCAAGGATATTCTGGAAGCTGCAACTTGGAGTTCAGTACACACCTTCACCAAACATTACTACTTACCACTTTACTCTAAGACTAGAGCTGGCTTCGCCACTGCAGTTTTGCAGGGCCTCCTAGCCTCCTCTAGCCCTCTTTGACTCCACCTCCCATCCTTAGCTTTGGGATTCTACCCAAGTGTGATGACTGCAGCAGGGTAACATGATGAACATAGTACCGTTTTGTGCCTCCCATAAATGTAGATGTTCAAGTGTATACCCTGCTGCAGTCCAGGTTACCCTCCCTCCATCCTCTCTGACCTAAGACCTTTCTATACCATAAAATCTGTTAATACCTTTGTGGTGTATTTGCTTATAGCTGGAGGGATTTTTTGTTTATGCTACACTTTTTATTATTGATCCTATCTACTGACCACCATTTGGGGGGGGGGGGGGGGCACCTGACATCTGGGGCAAGAAAAACGGAAGAAAATGGCGTTGGATGCCTCTCATATACCCCTGGTGCAGTGACGTCAGGGAAGAAGCGACGGCAACCTATGCCGGACCAAGACTTTGGAATTCTGGCCGAATGCGGGACCGCCTGACGGCAGGATAACCCAAATGTGATGACTGCAGCCAGGGTATACACTCGAACATCTACATTTATGGTAGGTACAAAACTGTACTTTGTCTTTAGAGTCAGTGGCAATTTTGTTTTTGTAACTAGCTTTGGAGCATTTTATGAGGGATCTCAGCTTCTTACTGAGGTTGACCAGGGCGTTCCTGCAGTCATGGGATTTTACTCTTTTTTTGCAACAGTTTCTTTCTTCTGTTGTAGAGTTTGTTTATGGCAGAGGACCACCAGATCGGCTTCCTTTTTTGGAGGATAGCATCTTGGTTCTATTAGGGATAGCATGATCCATGCACTCGTGTAAGTGCTTATAAAGTGCATTTGTGTAGGATTCAGCAGTCGTATCTCTGTTGTCTGTCTGCATGGATGTCATGAAGTTTGCCACTTCTGTCTTAAGTGTGAAGTTGGCTTTGGAGAGGTTTTTTACTGTGGTTTCCCTAATTGGGGGTGAGGGTGGGATGTGGATGTCTAGGGTGATTAGCTTGTGGTCGGATCTGACTGAGGAATTGACTTCTGGTGTGGAACACCGGCTGACCATGTTGTTAATGACCAGGTCCAGGATATTACTGCCCCTGGTGGGGGTGTGAATAAGTTGATCCAAGGCGTTGGAATTTATGAATTCCAGAAAACGTTAAGCAAAAGAGTTGGTACATGAGTTGTTTTCCCAGTTAATGGTGGGGTAGTTGAAATCGCCCATTATTAGGGTGTTAGGTTGTACCCTAATACTTTCCAGTGTATCAAGAAATGAAGAATGGGAATCCTGGGGCATGGTGGTGGTCTGTAGCAAGCTACAATTTGGATTGCAGTCTTGCCCAGAGTTAGTTGCACTTGGATAATCTCAAATGCATTATGCTGTTAAACTAGCTTGGAGGTGTGGATTTCCTTAATGAATATGGACCTGCCTCCACCTTTAGTGCTTCGTTTTGGGTTAGGTGGCTGAAAGGTGTGGTATGAATTATAACCTGGTAATGCAGGGGTGCTCTCTGGAGCTTTGAACCAGGTCTGTGTCACTGCACAGATGTCGATGTTCTCCATTTTAAGAAGTGGCTCGAGTGGGTGTATTTTGAGCTTTAGACTTCTAGCATTGAGTAGCATTACCCTCAGATTTTGCTTGTTTGTACCTGTTAACGGTGGGGAATTTGTCATTTGAACCTTGCCTAAAAAGGCAATATAGGGGTGGCAAGAGCCTTAGCCAGTATCCAGAATTCCCAGGGCGACAGGTGCAAGCCATCTCTGGCAAAGCATCGTGGTCTGTCGATCATGTCGTCCCAGGCAGACAAATACTGGATCTCCTTAGAATGACACCAGAAGCTTAGCCAATTGTTGAAGTCAGTCATTTTGTCATTGTACTGTGGCATCATTCTGGGTGATGGCAGGATGCTACTCAGGGCCAGGGTCATACCTGCCTGGGCTACATGATCGGAGAGCTCCTCCATGTCTCTTTTCATGTAGTCCAAACAACCATGTAGTCCAGGAAGGTATGTCTCAGGTCATTCACACCAACATGGACAATGACAGTGTCATATTTGCACTTGTTGTAGAGTGACCTGAGTGCGTGCGTTATGTGGCGGATCCTGGCACCTGACAGGCAGCTGACAGTAACTTTCTCCTTTTTTAGCCTGGTGAGTGGACCGTCAGTGTGCCTGACTATAGAGTCACCTATGACTAGAGTGTTCCCTTATGGGCTGTGGTTGAGTGGCACACTGAGTTTGTGGGCTATGTGTCATTTGGGCTGTGTTGGGGGGTGGAGTTTGCTTGCATTTCTGCTTTGGAGGACCCTGATGCTTGGGCAGGTTTTTATTGAGAGTCTCAGCGAATGTAGGTGTGTGTGTTGTGTTTCTGTGTGTGTTTTGGTGGTGTAGGTTTTGAGGGACTATGTGATGAGTGTGGTATGGTACAAGTGTTTACCTTCTCCTCTTGACTGTCTAGTCCAGTCTTGGGTGAAGAGAGCTTTGCTTCCAGTTTGGCAATATAAGTGCATCTCTCATAAGTTGTAGTGTTGGGTGGTAGGAGGAAAGGGTCCTCTGTGTACATGAGGCAATTGCTGCATTGCCCCAAGATGCCCATATTCATCGGCTAGACAGGAGAAATCACCGGGAGCTGACCGATAGACATGCCTGGATAGGTGCTTATTTATTAAGTACTAAAAACTGCTTTCCTCTGGACAAGTGAGGAAAGTTGAGTGCTGTAGTAATTTGCAACTTATTTAGTGCTTACAACAAGATGTTCATCGTGTTACCCTGCTGCAGTCATCACACTTGGTTTATCCTGTCGTCAGGCGGTCCCGCAGTCGGCCGGATTTCCAAAGTCTTGGTCTGACGTCGGTTGCTGTTGCCTCATCCCTGATGTCAGTGCGCCAGGGGTACATATATTGCAACCGATGCCATTTTCTTCAGTCTTTCTTGCCGCGCGGTGCCCGAAGCAGAAGCAGTTCGCAAGTGCCGGTTGGCCGACTCCTGAGATTTTCGAATTTGAATTTCAGACCGAAGTCTTCTATAAAGCTAAATACCCCGTTGGGGAAACTTTTCTCGCCTCAGACCGATGTCAGAAAAAGTTAACAATTGTATTTCTTGTGGGAAGCAAATACCTCATAAGGATTTTCATTCTTATTGCATACCTTGCCTAGGCCCTGATCACGACGTCACTTCTTGTCGTTTTTGTGCTAGATTTAATAAACGTTTTATTAAAAGACGATTTGATTTTGCACAACACTTTTTTGGTAGAAAATTTAACTATAACATCCCGTCGGAGCTACCAACTACTGGCGTGCACAAAAAGCACAGGGACAAGGACCGACAGCCCAGGCCTAAGCCCGATTCCGAGGCCTCAGTTGATCCGCTCTCTGGTTATCAGTGAGGCTCCGACGCAGCCTCTGACTACCGCAGTTCTGGAACCCGAGACCACTACAGATATTTTGGCGGAATGTACTAGGCCGATGCAGCCTTTTATTTCAGGCCTTACCTTCCAAGGACGTCAGTACTTCTGAAACGCCATCGGTTTCTGAAGGCGTTTTCAGACCGATGACTCTTACAGTCAAAACGTTTTCCAAGTCTAAGACTCCTAAATCGAAAAAGGCTTCACTTCAGTCTCCCGTTCAAGGCCCTATGCCTAAGAAACAGATGCTCAAAATGGCTGAAGATTTGATTTCTCTTATCAGGGGTTCACAGCCTCCTCCTGACAAAAGGCCTAGACAAGAGGAAGATTCTGCTTCCTCTGAACAACTGTCAATTTCTTCGGATTCCTCTGAGGACCAAGACTATTCCTTCTCTCCTTTTGAAGATTCTGATGCTGAGGACTCTATTCCCTCAGCTTCCCCTCCAGAAGATTACTCTTTTGGGGAAACTGTACACACTATGAGGGAACATTTTCACTGGGAAGGTCAGGATTACTCTGATTCCAAGAAAAGGCTCAGAGAGTTTCTTTTACTCCCCCAACACAGACCTCTAGCCATCCCTCCTGTTTTGGACATTGTGGATGATGTCTACTTAGAATCCAGTTTCAACCCTGACTCTCTACCTCCTGCCACGGCCAAGCCTGACAGATACTACAGAGTACCTGATTCCCACAAATTCCTTTACAAAAGCCCAGTAGCTGACCCAGAGACTATCTCCCAGGGTTTCAAGGGGGCTAAGGCTTCCATGGCTAAAAATCCAGTACCTTCTGAAAGGGATTCAAGAGCACTAGACAGATGAAGGAAAAAGGTTTACACCTCAGCCACTTTAGCTATGAGAGCACTAAACTGTCAATTTCATATGCTTAAGTATCAGCAATTTCTGATCTCTCAGTTAAAACAAAAGATAACCACCCTACCTCAACAATCTGAAATGAAATAAGTACAGGATTTGTTGCACGCCACCGAGCAGGTGGGCAAACATTCCTTACAATGTGGGTTTGATTCTTTAGAGGCCTCCTGCAGAGCAGCTGTCACTGGATCAGTTATACGTAGGCATGCCTGGTTAAAAGAACAAAGTCTGCCTGATCATGTTAAAGCAAAACTACTAGATGCTCCCTTTACAGCAGGATGTTCTTTTTGGTGTTAAAGCAGACGTTTTAAAGAAAATGGAAGATAAGGCGAAATCAATGCAGACAGTCAAAGATTTCCTACAAGTACAACCCCCTCGCTTCAGCAGAAACTGGCCAACAAAAAATTGGTCCTTTCCAGCCACTGACAGGCCTCAGAGGGGTAAATACAGGTGCCCAAGGGGCAGAAGACAACCACAAGCTCAGTATAAGCCTCGTCAATGGGGCACTCCAACCCAGAAGGGAGGAGAAGACAGGTCTCAACCCACCTGAAGGCAAACTCAATGACTTGCACCTCAGCTGGCCAAACAAAACTCTTTTGTCACCCCCCTTGGGGGGAAAACTAGCACTATTTGCAGACAACTGGCACATGGTCACAAAGGACAAATGGGTCCTAGACATAATTTTACGAGGATACAGATTCCACTTTCACACCTTGCCAATAAAAAGAGGAATGCCAAACCTGCCACAAAATCAAAGGGCAGAGGCTCAAAAACAAATTACAGCTCTCATGGCCATGAGAGCCATTCAAAGGGTACCAACTCAAGAGCAAGGCCAAGGATTTTACTCAAGACTCTTCCTAGTACCCAGAAAAGAAAATGCTTGGAGACCAATTCTGGACCTTTCAATTCTAAACACTTACAAGTTCCCAAATTCAAGATGCTAACACTACAGCAGCTACTTCCCATGTTGGGCAAGGAAGCATGGCTGGTAACGTTGGATCTCAAGTAGGCATACCTGCATGTCCCTATCAGACAAAGTTGCAGAAGATACCTCCGTTTCATTGCAGGTTCAACCCATTATCAATTCTCTGCACTGCCCTTTGGCTTAACTACTGCGCCCAGAGTATTCACAAAATGCCTGGCACCAGTAATTGCATACTGCAGACAAAGAGGAATTCAAATATATCAATATCTGGACGACTGCCTCATCCAAGCAGAAAGAAAAGACATTCTCTTACAACATCTGGCTTTTGTGAAGCATCTACTAAATTGTCTGGGGTACACAGTAAACGAAAAGAAGTCAAAACTAGTACCCTCACAAAAAATGACATTCCTGGGTGCCAGCTTGGACACAACGGCCCAGAAGGCTTATCTTACACCAGACAAGCAATTACAACTGACTCAATATTTCAAGACAATGGCAACAAAGACCCAATTAACTGCAAGAAAAATTCTGCAGGCTTTGGGCTTCATGGCATCTTGCATTCTGATAATACCAATTGCAAAACTGCATATGAGGAAATTACAGTGGTACCTAAAAAGCATATGGTCTCAACACAGCCACAGCTTGGACACAGTGATATCTCTCATTCCCTGCCTTCAACAGGAATTTCTATGGTGGGCACAGGCATGTCACCTCAACAAGGGTCAGCCTTTCACCTTGCCCCCACCCAGGCAAACTATCACAACAGATGCTTCAGACTATGCCTGGGGGGCACACATGGCAGGGCAATGCATTCAAGGCCTATGGACTGCAGAACAAAGAAAACTGCACATAAACCAAAAAGAGATGCTAGCTGTACAGAAAGCACTGACAGCCTTCAAGGATCTACTACAGCTAGGACAACTTGCAATAAAGACGGACAACACCACAGTAATGTGGTACATAAACAAACAATGGGGCACACATTCCTACCCTCTTTGCAGGCAAGCAATAATCTTATGGAACACAGCTCTGGTCTACCAAGTCCAGTTAGAAGCTTAATTCCTGCCAGGGCAGAAAAACACATTGGCAGACGACCTAAGCAGAAACATCAAAGATCCCCACGAGTGGAAGCTAGACCCAGAAATATTTACAATGATAACTCAAAGATGGGGTCTACCAAATATAGACCTGTTTGCCAGTCCTCAAAACTACCAGCTGACAAAATTTAGTACAAGGACATTCCACCATCAAGCTTGGAAAGTGGACGCTCTCTCCTTCAGTTGGAAAAACCTGACAGCATATGCCTTTCCTCCATTACCTCTTCTCACAAAGGTTCTTTTGAAGGTCAGAAAGGAGAAACCTCGACTGTTTCTCATAGCCCCAGACTGGCCACGCCAGCACTGGTACCCGCTATTGAAGAATATGGCTCACAGCCCACCATGGATATTGCCTCAAATACCTCATTTGCTCACCAGCAAGACGAGCAGATTCTACACAGCCAGATCAAAACCTTAAACCTGGCCGCATGGCAAATCAATTAAGCATCCCACCAGCTCCTCTTTCACAAGCAGTACTGGATATTATTCTAGAGGCCAGGAGGTCAAGCACCAGGAAGGCTTACTCGGACAAATGGAAAAGGTTTTGTGCTTGGAACCAAGCTAAAGGCCAAGACACAACTCAGCCTCATATGCCTCACATTCTGCAGCATTTAGCTGAGATGTTGCATAAAGGACTTTCCTTCTCCTCTATTAAAATCCATGCTTCAGCTATTTCAGCTCACTACGACACAAATCCACCTTTATTTTCAAAGCCTCTTCTAAGGCAGTTCCTCAGAGGGGCAAAAAACATTAGACCACCTAGAAGAGCCCCTACACCAACATGGGACCTCAACTTTGTTCTGGATAAACTAACGCTACTTCCCTTTGAACCAGCTTTTTCTGCAGACCTTCAGTTCCTATCCTGGAAGACTGCCCTGCTCCTGGCAATAACTTCTGCTAGGAGAGTCTCAGAATTACAGGCACTTATGGCAGTGGAACCTTTCCTCATTTTTCATCAAGACAGAGTTTCTCTACAAACTAATCCTTCCTTCATGCCTAAGGTGGTTTCCAGTGTAGCTTTAAATCAAACCATCCACCTACCCACTTTCTTCCCCAATCCACAGAACAAAGGTGAGAGACTCCTGCATTCCTTGGACATGCACAGGCAGCTTCGTTACTACTTGGATAAAACTAAGGCTTTCAGAAAAACTGACCAGCTCTTTGTTTACTATGCTACAGCTTCTCAAGGGAGGGCCATATCCAAGCAAACCATTTCTAAATGGATAGGCCATTGCATACGATTCTGCTATACCCATCATGGGAAACCAGTTCCTCCTACCATTAGATCCCACTCTACCAGGGCAACAGCTACCTCTACAGCCTTTCTCAGGGGGGTTCCTGCCAAGGAAATTTTAGAAGCTGCAACTTGGAGTTCTGTACACACCTTCACCAAACACTATCACTTACCTCTTTATTCTAAGTCAAGGGCAGGCTTCGCCACTGCAGTTCTGCAGGGCCTCATTGCCTCCACTAACCCTCTATGATGCCTCCACCCTACCTTAGCTTTGGGACTCAACCTAAGTGTGATGACTGCAGCAGGGTAACACGATGAACATAGTACAGTTTTGTACCTACCATAAATGTAGATGTTCGAGTGCTCACCCTGCTGCAGTCTAGGTTACCCTTCCTCCAACCCCTCTGATCTACTGGCTAAATCTTTGCTATGCCTTTCTGATGTATTTGCTTATAGCTGAAGGGATTTTGTGTTTGTACCACACTGTACAATTTGGATCACCTTTCTGGGGGCACCTGACATCTGGGGTAAAAAAAACTGAAGAAAATGGCGTTGGTTGCAATATATGTACCCCTGGCGCACTGACGTCAGGGATGAGGTGACAGCAACCAACGTCAGACCAAGACTTTGGAAATCCGGCCGACTGCGGGGACCGCCTGACGACAGGATAACCCAAGTGTGATGACTGCAGCAGGGTGAACACTCGAACATCTACATTTATGGTAGATACAAAACTGTACTTTCTGAACAAGTGCTGAGTTCAAAGAAGCAGATTTGAGTGCTGAAACTAGAAAACTGGCTAGTTCTAAGAAACAAAATTAAGCTAGAAGGCTTCCCTCCAAAACAGAAAGAGTTGGGGGCTCAGAAGCCTACAAATAGTCTAGACCACTTACAGGAAAGGCAGGAAACAAGCTTAAATTTGTTTTTTCTTTACCAGATGCCCTCTTTGTACCCAGTAGGAGTGCCTGAAATCAGAATATGATCTCACTGCACTCAGTTGAGTGAGCAAATGAGATAGGCCCAGAAGGAGTATCCAAGCACAAACTTACAAGAGGGGCAGGCAGTTTCAAAGCCACCATCCCACAGCAAGACTTATTCTGAGACTTCTCTGCCTTCAATCATGTTAGTTCCTCAGGCAAAGTATTATAAAAGGGCCCTGCAATGGACATTTTCAGTTCAGTGGTCACTGATGTTTCATTTTCTTCGTGCCTTAGAACATCTCATAACAATTTGCACAAAACACACAGTCTGTTGACCTACCGCATAGTCTCATGGAGTCGACCATTCTCTGCAGAGCTACAAGAAGCTTCTGTGACCATAGATGCTTCCTTTCAGGGGTTAAGGGGGTACATTTCAAAGGGAAGAATATTCAAGGTTCTTGGTTGACAACAGAGGACAGTCTTCATATCAATGTCTTGGAGATGATGACAGTCCTCTTTAGTGTTACAGGCTTTTCAAGACTCACTCCCTGAGGTGTGATCTCAATCCCGGCAGACAGTATGATGGTCTTGGTATATCAACAAGCAGGCAGGAACCCATTCATATACCCATTGTGCTGGGAAGCCATCGTGTGGCAGTGGGCAATATCTTCATGTTGTTTTCTATTTGCAGCACATATCCTTGGGACTTCCAGTGTTCTGCCGGACAAACTAAGCAGATCTATTCTCCTGCCCGAGTTGTTCCTCAATGAAACAGTGGCAACACAGATTTTCCGTTACTGGGGCCACCCTTGCTGCAGTCATTTTGCTTTGTACCAGAACAAGAAGTGCAGCAGTTACTTTAACCTGATCACTCCATGGGGACAGACACACTAGTCCTCAGTTGGCCCCGGGCTCTTCTTTATCCCTTTCCACCCTTTCTTCTGATTAAGTTTCTTTAGAAAGCTTGGATGCACATGGCCAAAGTTATCACCATTATTCCTTTTCTACTCCAACAGGTTTAGTTCTCCTTTCTCTGGCCTCATCTAATACATCTGTCTTGAGTGTTAGACCCTCATCCACACCTCCTGTATCCACCCAGCCACATCTGGACCTGGCAATGATGAAATTTACTGCATGGCTCTTCCTGTTTTAACAGTGGCCAGGAATGCCAGGCTCTCTGCCCCAGTTATCCAGATCTTGTCCTCTTAACAGAAATTAAATACCAAAAAAAAATATTATCTATCTTAGCAAGTGGAAAAGATTTATCATATGGGCCTCCTCAAGAGGATTAGACGCCCTTCCACTCATTTTCCTTCGATTTTAGATTTTCTGATAGAATTGTTTCGCAAAGGATCTAATTTCTCAACTGTAAAGGTGCCATTAGCAGCCATTTCTGATTTTCACTTTGGGCAGAATCAAACTTCTATTGCTTCTCTAAAGATCTCCATGGTCTTTTAAGGCCCCCAACCAGGGATCTGGTTCCACCTTGGGACATTACTATCTTTCTGCAGGCTTTGATGAAAGCTCCATTTTGCACCTACAGCTATTGTGTATCTAAAATTTCTTTCTTAGAAGATTATTTTTTTTGTCCATTACATCTGCAAGGAGGATTTCAGCATTGCAAGTCTAATGTAAACCTCTTTATTTGGTTTTCCATAAACACAGAATGTCTTTGAGAGCAAATTTCCACATTCTGCCAAAAGTAGTCTCTGAAGCAAATCGTAATCAGACTGTCAATCTAAAAGTGTTTTTTTTCCCCAAAGTTCTCTAATAAAGGGGAATATTCTTTGCATTTGATAGATGCCCATCGACAAATGAGATTTTATTTGCATAACACATAGGATATCAGAAGGTCTGATCCAACTGTTCCTTGCCTTTTCAAGAACCAAGTTGGTTCAAGGAGTTTCTAAAGTAATGCCATCCAGGTGGCTTTTCGACTGTATTGCATTTATTCATGAGAACAGGAGAATTATTTTACATAGCAAACCCAAAGGCTCAGTATACTTGAGTGCAGGGGCTACTTCCACTGTTTTTATGGGTAGGATTCCCATTGATGAGGTTTGTGCTGTAGATACTTGGTCTGCTGTCATATATCGCATGTCGCCTTACAAGCTGGAAAGCTTGGGAATCTGTCCAAATTGTTGAACTGGATGAAAAAGGCAACATCAAAAATAGAAGTTGTGTACTTAATGCTAGATCCGTGTTGTCTCGTTTAATTCAGTTCAGCATCCCTCCCCGCTGTTCCCCATCCTAAATTGTCATTTTCAGACTCCTGGTAGAATGGTTGGACTTGACCAGGGGCTTTATTTTTTGGACAGCCTTTTCTTTGTTATGCTTTTGTCCTGTTGACCTGATTGAGTTGTCAGCTAAACCTGTTTTATGTTTTCTAGTAGGGTTTTCAGACTAGAAGCAGCCAAACTCAATCTGATGTAATCAGGGGACCAGAGGAAATCAATGGAAGAGGAGGAGTTGGAGCCCTGGCTCCAAGCTCTTGTAAAGCGCTGAGGTCAGATCCAATAACCCAAGTGCTGAACTGATGAAGCAAGACAACACATTATGGTAAGTATATAACTTTCATATCTGCTGTTGACAGTTTTCATCCTATCCTCAACTGTTGAAGTTCAGATCCAAGCTTTGGATCTGACACTGCCATTACTAAAACTCGTGGTAAGGAAAAAGCTCTCGAGCTTCTCTCTTACCCACAATGCACCAGCCTAATATACTTCAGATATCTTTTGCTGCTTTTTGCAAAAAGACACGGTCAGCCTTAGCCCTAGAGTTTCCTTCAAAATAAGTGTATTTTTCTTTCTTGTAGTTCGTGTGTGTGTGTATGTGTGTATGTATGTATATATATATATATATATATATATATATGTATGTATATATATATATATATATATATATGTATATGTATGTATATATAATTACTCCCTTACCCCTCTCTACATTGTTGTAATTCTTGTCTACTATTGTTGGTAATCTGTTTCCCTTTTTTTCTGTCATATATGCTAGTGTATTTTTCATTACCATTGTTGGCATTCTCTCTTTTCTTTCCTTTCACTTTTCTTTTTTTTAAAAAAAGTGTTTCTTCTTTCTTTACTGTTTTCCCTTTGTTGCCAGCATGTCTGAGAAAGATCTTCCAGTTTAAAATGTGTGTCTAAAATGTGGGCACAAATTGCCTCTTTCAGATGCTCATACTGTTTGCGTTTACTGATTGTGGGCCCTCAACATCTACAGAAGGCTTGTTTAATTTGTAAGAATTTCAATCCCAGGGTTGTTGCAGATAAAAAGAATATGCTTATCCTAAAAGGTTTACTGCAGTCTTCTTTTGGTGAAGCTATTTCTGGGGCTCAGCCCGCCAAAACTAAAACTAAGGAGTTCTTATCCAAGTCTCCTAAACCTTCTACTTCCTCGCCACCATCTTTGGAGCCGTCAAGGAGGAGATCAAGATCAAATTGAAAATCATATCAGAGACACCTTCCTTCAGACCCAAAGAAGAAAAAATATTTGTGGATCCTACTGCCTCTGATCTAATGGATCCAACTGCTTTGGCTCTGATAATCTTTCCTAGGGCCAGATATTCCCCTACATATGATCCAGTGCTTTCCATAGTTCCCTCCCCTGTTTTGGAAAGGCACCAACCCAAGTCACGTTTACTTACCTCATCTCATTTGCCCAGGAGTTTTACTTAGGAAGATGTGGACAGAATGATGAGAGAGTTTTTCTCGGCGTGGAGTCAAAGGGTGTTTTACTGGCTGCTAACCCCTTGGGTCAGGAAGCCCATCCACCTACCACACCACCACTACTTGCTCCTCCTTTGATCCCTTCGGTTGCTTCAGAGTCCCTGGATCTGAAACGTATGGGTCCGTCTGGCTCGGATCGAAAGATAACCTCTTCTTCGGATCTGAAGCTTGCTCTGGGTGCACCGGCTCAGACATCTTCAGATCCATATTACTCTGAGCTGAAGCTTCCTTGTTGGGTCTGAGGCTTTGGAGTCATCTCCAAGGGTTTCAGAGGCATCGCTGCGCCTTGGCACTGGGTAGTTCTGCTCCAGCTTCCTCCTTCAGGGGATGGCTTTCGGGGCAGAGGGAGATAGTCCAGAAGCCTGCCTTCTCGAGGCTAAGGTCTTCCTTCTCTCCAAAGCAGTCTACCTTCGAGGTAGTGAAGACAGGAATTTCTGCTCCAACGGGGCGGACAGACCCAACCCCCTCGGATCTTCAGTCTAGTTCCCAAATGTCTCCGTGCATAGAGCCACAGCATTCTATGCCACAGGGACATCCAACTCAAGACCCCCAGACCACCCAGCAGGGTTTCACGATCTGTTGCGACACTTAACTGGAACATCTCACTGGGGAAGTACCTGGGAAGGGAAAGTGCAAGAGGAGGCACATGGACTCTCAGCAAGAGTCAGTTAATGAGGATACTGATTTTGATGAAGGAGAAGGGTCCCCACAATCACCTCTGGAAGACATCTCATTTGGCGACATCTTTGATATTATGAAGCAGAGAGGTGTTTGGACATTCAGCAACCCTTCACTGGAGGAATCAGTAAATCTGTAGGCCTTTGGAGCTAGAATGTCCACCTCCTGGTTTACTCTGCTAGCCGGCGAGCTTATTCAATTGGTCTCTCTGCGGGTGTGGAAGGAGCCTGACTCAGTTGAGCCATATCTCTTAAGAGGCCAGATCAGATTCTGGCTCCACCTGTCGGGAAGGAATTTTGGAGTAAATGGGTGCCCGTGGATGCCATGGTCGTGGCAGTGGCCACCAAGGAGGAACTTGCTGAACAAAGTTGCTCTGTTCATCCCTTCTAACAGGGTTTCTAGGACAGGCTTACGAAGCACGTCTGTGTGTTAGCGACCTTTGCTCTTAGGTCACTGAATTATTTGATAAATTTTACTAGGTTGTAAAGGAACTTGATCAAGGAACTTTCACATTCCCTTTCAGGGACCATTACTGCTGAGGTTCAATTGTCTGTGGCCTCTCATTTGGCTACCCCCCCAGTCTATTTCAAATTCATCCATGAGGCTTATCACATATGAAGCTGAAGATGCCTCAAGGGTAGTGGATTCAGGCATATTCATTAGGAGACATTTTTCCAGGAGTTTGACTTGGGAAGATGTGGACAGAATGATGAGGAAGTTTCTGTTGGCACAGATTTAGATGGGTATTCTACTGGCTCCTATACCCTCAGGTCAGGAAGCCTGTCCACCTACCACACCACCACTACTTGCTCCTTTCATCCCTCCAGTTGCTTCAGTGTCCCTGGATCTGAAACTTTAAGTCCTCTTTCGTCAATGAACCCTTTGACGGCAGTTCGTCGTGTGGCCCAGACGTGAAGAACAGATTATCCAGGTGTGAGAAGGATGAAAAGACCCTCTCTGCAGTAGGCATACATTTTTTGACCCTTCAAAGATCCTTTTCAAGGCATCAATGAGGTGGTCATAAAATGTGGTTCAGGAAGTCCTAGGGTCTATTCCAGGGCAGAGGGGGGAACTTTACTGCATGATGCCATCCACGTGGCAGAGGATACTTGGAAAACCAAGGGTCCAGAGATTTTCTCTGATAGACTTGTCATTGCTCCTGAAAGGAGGCCTGATTGTCCCCCCTTGGAGGCAATCGGGGATTGACTATCCTTGCACCAAAGAGGCTGGCTAGATATAACAAGAGATACCTGGGTGCAGAGGATTATTTCCAGAGTCTCTAAGTCCCCTTTCCCTTCTACCCCCATCTGTTTGCAAAATTCCCGACGTTCCACTCAGAGGAAAGCAGCAGCACTCGAAATAGAAAAGGTGCTAAAAAAAGTATCATCCAAAAGGTCCCACCAGACCAGATAGAATCCAGAACTTACTCAAAATTCTTCTTAGTGCCAAAGAAAACGGGACTGGAGACCAGTTTTGGATCTCAGTACTTTGAACAAGTCAGTTTGACATGCAATGTTTCAGGTGGTCTATGGGTTCAGTCCATTCTATTCTTCCTAGGCAAGGACAACTGGATGTGCTCAGTATACCTTCAGGATGCATACTATCGCATAAAAATGAACAGGCAATCCAGAAGGAATTTATGCCTACGGCTGGGAGCCATCACTGTCAGTTCAGAGCACTGCCTTTTGGCCTCACCAGAGCCCCCAGGTTGTTTTCTAAATGTATGGCAGTGATAGCAGTTCACTTGAGACTGCAGTGATTGTAAATGTTTCCATATCTAGACTACTGACTCATCACCGCCCTGACCAGGTATCTGCTAACAGGAGCAAGAGATCAGGTACTTCAGATTTGTTCTCATCTGGGGATAACTATAAATTATGAAAAGTCTCAGAGCAAACATGGATTTTGGAATTTATAGGAGCAGTCTTCTGTACGGTATCAGTGGCAGCCTGTCTTCCTCTGTCAGGAGTTCAGACTATGAGATTCCAGGTCATGAAAATAATTTGATATATATATATATATATATATATTTGAGATAGGTCCCTGTCAACTATAACTCATCCTACATTACTTGAACTATTTGGATATCTTCTCAATTTCTTACTCCAACTGACTATTAATCCTACTCTACTGTAATAAAGTACGTAGTTTCTTTTATCATCCCTCAGAACTCTAGATAAACAATGAACTGGAATCTCGCAATAGTATTTTAAAGTCCCTTGAACTGTACTAGTTTTCACTAGTTTTTTTTCTCTTTAGAAATGTATTTTAACTGTTATTCTGCTATCATCAGTTTTACATGAATGTAGATAATACGTTAACGAACATATTTTTTCTACCACATATGTAATGTGTAAACTTATATGTAATTTTTTGCAATATTGGAGCTTTTCTCCCCGGGCCTCCGCTGAAAATGGACATGTATCCAGTCGGACCATCCCGGTCAACAAATGTAAAATAAATAAATAAAATAAAATAAATTTGCAATGCCAAAATTTCAGCTCGGTTGATCCTTCAAGCCTTGGGGTCAGTGTGAGCTGCCATAATCTTAGTTCCTCTAGCAAGATTTCATATGAGAATTCTTCAATGAATGCTAGCAACATAGTAGTCAATTCTTTACCAGCACATGTTAGCACAAGTAAGAATCACTCAAGCATGCAAGAGATGCTTCTGGCAGTGAATTCAGTCAGATCCGGTTCTACAAGGCCGTCCTTTCATTCTCCCTCAACTCAAGGCCATAGGGACCATGGACGCTTCCCAGATTGGGTCGGTGGATGGCACTTCCTGGGGAAAACAGTCCAAGACACTTGGTCCCCTGAAGAGGACAATTTGCATACCAGTGTCTTTGCGATGAGAGCGGTGCTCTTAGATTTTGCTCTCCTTTTAGGGACAATTGTGATTCAGACAGACAATATGTCGGTAGTTTGGTACATCAATAAACAAGGAGGAACCAGATCTTACCCCTTGTGTCGAGAAGCAGTCAGTGTTGCAATGGGTAGTCTCCTCCAACTGCTTTCTCATAGCAGTGCACATTCCAGGGAAGTCCAGTGTGATAGCAGACAAATTCAGCAGGTCCATTCTTCTACCTCATGAGTGGTCTCTCATCATGAAAGTGTCAGAAATAATTTTCCATCAGTGGAGCCAGCCTATCCTGCAGATGTCCTTCAAGGATGCATCTGCAGTCATCACATATGGGTTGTCCTGCCTCAGGCAGCCCTACGGTCGGCCGGATTCCAAAGTCTGGGTCCGGCGTCGGCTGATGTCGCACTTTCCCCGACGTCAGAGCGCCTGGGGTATAAAAGCATCAGCCGACGCCATCTTCCTCAGTCTTTCTTGCTGCGTGGTGCCCGAAGCAAAAGCAGTTCGCAAGTGCCGGTCGGCCAGCTCCTGTAATTCAGCTACCGAAGACTTCAAAAAGCTAAGTACCCCGTTGGGGACTCTCTCTTGCCTCAGCCAATGTCAGATAAAGTTAATAATTGTTTAACTTGTGGGAAACAAATACCTCATAAGGATTTCCACTCTTACTGCCTCACCTGCCTAGGCCCAGACCACGACGTCTCGGCCTGTTCAGCCTGTGCTTCCTTCAACCGACGCACTCTTAGACGTCGGGCGGAGTTTGCATAGGAATTTTTTGGGGCTAGTTTTTCGTATAAGATGCCGTCGGAGACTCCGACTTCTCATTTAATTAAGAAACGGAAGGACAAGGACCGACACACGCGGGCCGCGGTTTCGGCTGAAACCACGGCCAGGCCTACTGCGAGTGTCTCGGTCTCGGCTGAAACAGAGTCCTTGGTACATCCAATTACCCAAACCGCTCAACCGACTACCTCGGTCCCGGAGTCTGAGTCTGTTATTGAATTTCCAACAGAAACTGGTGTCCTGGAACCTTCCGACACCATTCCTTTAGACAAATCTACACCAGCACGTGGTGCAGCCAGGCCTCCTGCATCCATCTCCATTAAGGCATTCTCTAGGGCTAAAGCTGCTAAACTCTCAAAAGCTTTGCCTCCCAAGGTTATCCCTCAGGGACCCTCTACTGGTTCACAGATTCTAAGCTTAGCAGAGGATCTTATCTCCTTGATTAGGGGCTCTCAACCTCATCCGGACAGGGGCTCTCAACCTCCTCCAGACAAAAGGCCCAGGGTTGAGCCCTCTGATCTCCACTCCTCAGATGAGGCCTCTGATGGCTCTACTCTCTCGGACCACCAGGAGGAGGCTTTTTGACCTCTGAGGATTCTGATGCGGAGGAATCTATTCCCTCGGCCTCCCCTCCTGAAGAGTTTTCCTTTGGGGAGACACTACACACCATGAGAGAGCATTTCCAATGGCAGGACCAGGAATTCTCGGATTCCAGGAAAAGATTAAGGACCTGTTTACATTTGCCTCAGCATAGACCTTTAGCTATTCCTCCTGTTTTGAATGTCATTGATGATGTGTACTCTGACTCTAGCACAACCCCTGATTCTCTCCCTCCGGCTCCTGCCAAACCCGATAGGTACTACAGGATCCCGGACTCGCATCTTTACCTTTACAAGGCCCACTCTGCTGATCCAGAAACTATTTCCCAGGGCCCTAAAGGGGTTGCAGCTGCCACTGCTAAAAATCCTCTCCCTTCTGAAAGGGAGTCCAGAGCTTTAGAGAGATGGGGTAAAAAAGTGTATACTTCTGCTACTCTTTCTATGAGGGCATTAAATTGTCAATTTCATATGATACAGTACCAAGAGTATTTGTTAGATGAATTGCATAAAAAAACTGTTTTCACCTGACCCCCTAGACCACAAGTCACTTCAGGATCTGGTACATAACTCACAACAGGTTAGCAACCATTTCTTGCAATGTGGTTATGATGCATTGGAAGCTTCATGTAGGTCAGCTATGACTGGCGCAGTCTTACGTAGACATGCTTGGCTGAAGGAACAATCTCTGCCAGACCATGTTAAAGCAAAGCTGCTGGATGCTCCTCTGGAAAAACAAAAGTTATTTGGTTCCACGGCTCAGGAGGTCCTAAAGAAATTTGAAGAAAAGGCAAAATACGTACAAACAGTCAAAGATTTTCTCCAAGTACAACCACCAAGATTCAGCAGGAATTGGCCTTCCAAGAATTGGTCCTTTCCAGACACAGAGAGGTTTCAGAGAGGCAAGAACAGGCGTGCCAGAGGTAGAGGGCAAGCTAGAGGCTCCCACAGAGGACGTCAATGGCAGCCTCGCAACCAGAGAGGTAATGCAGGACTTTCAACCGCTGCACAAGGACATGCTCAATGACTTTACTTTGACACCGCCAACCAGGGCTCAATTGGAAGCACCTTTGGGTGGAAAGCTTTCTTTATTCTCAGAAAATTGGCACAGTATTACCAGGGACAAATGGACACTACAAATAATAGACAAAAGGATACAGGTTTCATTTCCACACATTACCAAAAAGAAAGGGCATGCCAGACCTGCCACCGAATCAAAGGGCAGAGGCTTTAAAACAAATTTCCAGCTTAATGCAAATGAAAGCTATAGAAAAGGTTCCTCTTTCAGAACAAGGCCAGGGATTTTATTCCAGACTATTCCTTGTTCCAAGAAAAGAAAAACAATGGAGGCCTATTGTCGACTTGTCCACACTGAATACTTATCTCATTGTGTCAAAGTTCAAAATGCTGACTCTACAGCAGCTCCTTCCCATGCTGGGCAAGGGGTCTTGGCTGGTAACCCTAGACCTCAAGGAGGCATACCTGCATGTCCCTATCAGACAAAGTTGCAGAAGACACCTCAGATTTCTTGCAGGGTCAGAGCATTATCAATTCTCAGCATTGCCCTTTGGCTTAACTACTGCGCCCAGAGTATTCACGAAATGCCTGGCATCAGTAATTGCACACTGCAGACTTCAGGGGATTCAAATATACCCATATCTGGACGACTGCCTTATACAAGCGGACAGCCAACAAACCTTGGTAAAACACTTGAATTATGCCATCCACCTCCTTCAGGCCTTGGGATATACAGTCAACTTTCCCAAATCAAGACTTGTTCCATCCCAGAGAATAACCTTTCTGGGTGCAGATCTAGATACAACCACCCAAATGGCCTTCCTCACAGAAGAAAAACAAAATCAACTACCAGATTACTTCAAAAATCTGACAAGACAAACCCAGCTGACTGCAAGGAAAATCCTGCAGGCCCTGGGTTACATGGCTTCTTGCATCCTTCTGATTCCGCAAGCAAGACTACATATGAGGAAACTACAATGGTACCTAAGGAGTTTATGGACTCAGCACAGTCACAGCCTGGAAACTTTGATACCACTCATTCCATGCCTTCAAAAGGAATTTCTGTGGTGGGCTCAGGCAAGCCAGTCAAACAGGGGTCTGCCTTTCAGCAGACCAATACCCAGCCAAACCATTACAACAGACGCTTCAGACCATGGATGGGGAGCGCACATGGAAGGCAGATGCATTCAAGGTCTATGGTCACAAAAAGAGCTACGCATGCACATAAACCAAAAGGAAATGCTGGCAGTGATAAATACAGTCGAAGCCTTCAAACCCTTTCTGCATCATGGCCATCTTCTAATAAGGACAGACAACACCACGGTTATGTGGTACATAAACAAGCAAGGAGGCACCCATTCCTATCCTCTTTGCAGGCTGGCAATGAATCTATGGGAACTTTCCTTGAAACTCAACATACAGCTACACTCCCAGTTTGTGCCAGGGAAAGACAATATACTGGCAGACAGCTTAAGCAGAAATATTATGGATGCACACGAATGGATGCTGCACCCAGACATCTTTCTACAGATTACACAATCATGGGAGAGGCCGGACTTAGATCTTTTTGCCTCCCACCACAATCATCAACTGAAGAAATTCTGCTCAAGGACATACCACCCACAAGCATGGAAAGTGGACGCCCTCTCTTTCAGCTGGAGAACTCTAACAGTGTATCCATTTCCACCACTTCCATTAATGACCAAGGTTTTACTGAAGATCAGGACAGAGCAGCCAAATGTGATTCTGATAGCTCCGTACTGGCCAAGACAGCACTGGTACCCACTGTTAAAGAGCCTGTCACGCACGAAACCATGGCCTCTTCCTCTATGGCCACTTCTACTGACACAGCACAATTACAAAACTCTGCATTCCAACCTGTAAACCTTGCAGCTAACAGCCTGGAAAATACCTTGACTCCTCCTCAGGACAAGCTATCCCAGAGAGTGAAAGGTATTATTATGGAAGCTTCATGACCTTCCACAAGAAAGGCATATTCAGCAAAATGGAAAAGATTTCACATTTGGAACACCACAAAGGGCCTAGATGCGACAGTGATGAACATGGCACACATCCTGGAATACTTGGCAGAAATGTTCCACAATGGTCTGTCTTACTCTTCCATTAAAATTCATGCTTCAGCAATTTCAGCATAGTACAATACTGATCCACCTGTCTTCTCTCATACTCTCCTAAGAGGAATCAAAAACATCAATCCTCCAAGGAAACCACCTCTACCTACTTGGGACCTTAACTTCGTGTTGGAAAAACTAACACTGCCTCCCTTTGAACCAGCAGCATCTGCAGAATTACAGTTCCTGTCTTGGAAGACTGCTTTCCTTCTGGCCATAACCTCAGCAAGAAGAGTATCTGAGTTACAGGCCCTTATGGCAGTACAGCCATTTCTTATTTTTCATCAGGACAGAGATTCATTGAGAACCAATCCTACATTTATGCCAAAGGTGGTATCCAGGGTTTCATTAAATCAAGCTATTCACTTGCCAACCTTCTTTCCAAATCAACAAAACAAAGGGGAGAAACTTCTGCACACCTTGGACACACACAGACAGTTGCGCTACTACTTGGACAGAACTAAAGGTTACAGAAAAACTGACCAGCTGTTGGTAGACTATGCTGCTGGTACACGAGGAAAAGCAATTTCCAAACAGACAATTTCAAAATGGATAGGGAATTGCATTTGTTTTTGTTACTCCTTTCATGGAAAAACTGTGCCAGCTAACATTAGACCTCATTCCACGAGAGCCACAGCCACCTCCACAGCCTTCTTAAGAGGGGTGGCTACCAAGGACATTTTAGAAGCTGCTACATAGAGCTCCGTGCATACATTTGCCAAACATTACAATTTACCTTTATATTCCAGATCCAGAGCAGGGTTTGCTACGGCAGTCCTGCAGGGCATTTTAGCTACACCATCCTTTACATAGTTACTCCACCCCCAGATTGGCTATGGTATTCTACCCATATGTGATGACTGCAGATGCATCCTTGAAGGACATAGTACAGTTTTGTACTTACCATAAATGTAGATGTCCGATAGGTATGCATCTGCAGTCAGGTTTACCCTCCCTCCTTCCCCTCTGTGGTATTTCTTGGGTACTTACCCCTCTTATAGCTAGCTGGGGTGATGTATTATGGTGTATTTGTTTTTATATTATTGTGCATGTTTGGATTTTCAAATGCATGTCTCCAAATTTAGCCTTCCTTAGAGGGCACCTGGCATCTGGGGCAAGAAAAACTGAGGAAGATGGTGTCTGCTGATGCTTTTATACCCCAGGCGCTCTGACATCGGGGAAAGTGCGACATCAGCCGACGCCGGACCCAGACTTTGGAATCCGGCCGACCGTAGGGCTGCCTGAGGCAGGACAACCCATATGTGATGACTGCAGATGCATACCTATCGGACATCTACATTTATGGTAGGTACAAAACTGTACCTTTTTTTGCTTCTACCCTAATCAACAAATGCAGCAGCTACTGTGCTCTAATCCCCCCAGGGGGGTTCACCAAGGGCTACTCTACTTCACGATTGCCCCCCAGTTTACTTTATGCTTACCCACCCTGTGACACCCCACCACTGGACCAGTAATCAAGGAGTGTCAATCCTCACCACTGGCATCAGTGGGGAATGTACACTGGGGGGATGACAGGTGCACACACAGTATTTCCTGATGCAGCGCTCTGCATAAAGTGCAATTTCCCTTAAGGACACAGAGACCACAGTCTTTCCAGGACTGGTTTCTCCCTCTTTCTGCAGATCCCCAGTAAGACTCCCCACTGGCGCAGCTATACAGTTGAAATCTCAGCTGAGTGACCAAGCCAAGACCTCCAGCACCCTCTCTGTCCAACCAGTGCTTCGTGTCCCTACACCTGAGAAAGCCTGGCACAGGTTTACTAGCTATGCCCCCTTCTGTCCAGACTATAAGGTAGTTTCCACTGCCACCAGTCACTCCTTATCAGCTACTTTAAGGCTGTTAACTAAGGGTGTCTAGTCTTACTGTGCAGTGTTATTAATACAAAGAATACAAGTGGTAGTTTGGGCAAGGCTATTAGGAGTGGTCCAGTGTGTCACCAAATAGATATACAAGCACTCTCAGAACTTAAATATCTCTACACAGATTAGCCACAATGAAAGGTTTAAATATGTATAATAAAAATAATAAAAGTACAAGAAAGTAACTCTGTATATAATTACAGTGACATCAGAGTTCAAAATCACAGGGACTGTTTAAAACAACATTGCAGGACAGTCTCATGTAATGAAAAAACATCTAAACTATGCTTTGCTATTTTGCTGACCAAGAGCAAGGCAGATGAATGGTGAATGGATCCTCTAGCTGATGTTGTCAGGTCAAAGACAGAATAGAGAATGCTCAGTCTGCCTAAGAGAGCTCTCAAGTTAATTCAGATGTCTTTGCTGGGCAAGCTTGCAGAATGACATCATTTGTTTTCATGTGACTCCTAGTTCCCAGGCCCAAAAACAACCATTGATGGCAGATGGTAGCATTTAGCATCTACCTTTAAAAATACATAGGCAAGGACTTTTCCTCAGATCTTTGCAGATCTTGGAAGTCATAAAACAAAACACTTGCAAGACAATATAGAAAACTTCCCAGTACAGACATTGTCTCCTTGCTGTCATAAAGTAATTTAATTTTAGCTGTTTTTCTGAAATTTAACCACGTGTTCCAGTTTCCACTGTTAGAATATATACATTTAAACAGTTGCAATAGTGTATGTACATTTCTTCTCTTCCTGCAGGGCACACTCTGGATACATCTTTAAGCTCAGTACTTTTCAAACCCTTTTCAGCACACATATGTACAAACATGTTTGATATGCACATAGCATACAGTTCTACTACATTTGTGACACAAACATCTTATGTGAATCATATTGATATTCACAAATGACATATAATAATTTACAAAATTCCAGATAGTTGGTCTGGCAGTATGCTCTTTTGTGACTCGCTCATTCCCTTCATTCCAAAATTTCTGCAGAAAGCTTGCCAGGTCGAAGAGCAAAGTCATCCTCATCGCACCTTACTGGCTTCGACAGAGTTGGTTCCCCTTCCAGTGGCCTCATCCACTTTGCCAACCTTGGTATCTGGATCTGATTCCAGACCTCCTGTCACATCCAACAGATATGATTCATCTGGATATCTCAAACCTTAAGCTTAACAGTGTATTTTTTCCAGTAACGTTAATTGCCAGACAACCAATGCTCTCTTCCCCTATCCGTCATATTCATTTGTCTTCCCATAAGCTTTCTACAAGGAAGCTTTATACAAGTAAGTGGAAAAGATTAATTTGCTGTTGATCCCGTTTCAACTTCAATATATAGCATACTTGAAATGTTGCCATTATTCTTTAATGGTGGGGGGGGGGGCTAGGGGCTAGCAGCAATATTTAATTTTCATATTGGGTTTAAAAATTCTTCCTAAAGTTTGTAAAGCAGTCTTGAGAGGCACACTCCTATTGAAACCCCCATGTAAAGATCCTACACCACCTTTGGATTTGAACGTGGAACTGCAGGTCTTAATTTGTCCCCCTTTGACCCAGCAGCTAAATGAAATCTTAAGTTCCTGACCTAGAAAACTATCTTTCTAGTGGCCATTACCTCTGCTATAAGAATTTCAGAACTTCAGGCATTGTCATCTAAACCTCCCTACTTGATCTTTCTTAAGGAAAGAATCATGTTACATACCAACGCGTCTTTCCTTCCCAAGGTGGTGTCAGAATCCAGTATCGGTCAATCCATTAATTTGCCAGTATTCTTTCTTAAATTTGCAAACAAAGGTGAATGCATGTTGCATTTATTGGATGATGAGACGCTACATTTTTACTTGCATAGGACAAGAGAAATCAGGAAGACAGATCAATTATTTGTCTCCTTTGCAGACTTGAATTGGGCAAACCAGTTACAAAAGTAACTCTAGCCAGATGGCTGATGGATTGCATTTTTTTTATCTATAAAAAGTTGGGCTTAATCTTGCCAAAACCTTTGAGCCCATTCATCTAGGTCCATGACAACTTCTTCAATGTTTCTGTCTAGGGCTTCAATGGACAACATATGAGCGGCTGGAACCTGGGCCAATCCTTGTACCTTTATCACTCATTGCAAACTGGATCTGTTCTCGAGGGATAGAGCAGCCTTTGGCTTAGCTGTGCTCAGGAATATCCTTTCCCCTTTAGGGGGAAA